>NC_142932.1:36576597-36611597 GCF_046866305.1 Octopus bimaculoides
TTAAGCATCATTAAGTCACACATTGTTTTTTTATAAACAACCATATTGTCAGTGTTGCTGTTGCTGCAGTTATATGTACATATAAGCTCTTATCGGACAGTCCTGTGGAGGGAGATGTCGAGCTAGCACCTTTGTGTAACGGAGTTCTCTGGTTCTAGTTATACGAAACTTCCGACCAGTTGACAGATAGGCCGCACATTACCACATACAGTGATGAGTCTTGTGGTGTGCTGCGAGGGAGAGTGAAATATATTGCTCTGCCACCACTCAAGTATATGTGTATTTATGTGTATTTTTGTTGTATATATTTCTCGCTTCGGCCATCAATAAACTTGCGATGAAGGCCTTTTAGGTATTCAAGGCATTTAAGACACTAGCTAAAATTTATGTGAAAGGTAATTGGTCAATTTTTATGACAGGCGTGTAATTTAAAGGAGATTTGATTGATTGGTATTTATTGTAAGTCATTCAACAACATACAGATTCTCTTCTTGACACGATGAATTTGCACGATCTTTGGTGACCATAAATTGAAGCAGGCAAAGGCGGCCCGGTCAGAGTGCAGGGGTTTTGTCACTTTGCGCTTTATATTTTAGTGTATGTTTCAACCCGTATTCAGATTTAATGAGGTATTCAGATTTAATGAAGTTGCAGCATGAAGAATTTGCTTTAGTACTTGTCTTTCTTAATATTATTTATGTCTCCTTCGTTTGGAAAAATGTTTTTGATATTTTTTGTTGAAATAAGTTATGACTCTTGCTTGTCAAGGTAACGTTGTTTTATTAGTATCCTTGTTTCGTTATGATGTAGATGTAGCCAGTACGCAATTTACGATATCATAAGATATAATCTATTATGATGTTTGTAACTTTTTTAATAGTTTTGGCTTAGATGTTTATATTAGATGTTTAGATCAAAGAATGATCTTGCATATTCTACAACGGATCCAATATATTGTCCACACACCATTATCGTTTTGCTTTCTTTCTGCTAGAGAAATTTGGTAACTACGAAGGTTTTAAATGTCTTTAGCAGTCGTGTTTCTTTCTACAATAAGACTTCATTTTATGTATGCACTTCATGGGGGTCTGCGTTTTAACTACGGCGTATGTGTTCTATGAATGTTATGATATGATATGCTGTTATTGTTATATTTACTGTATGTGATAGGTGTTCGTATTTGACGTTTCGCTGCCAATGAAGATATTGTGTTTGGTAGATTATATTTTAATTCACTTGTTGCAGGGTTTCAGGGAAATTGAATTCAATTTCAGTTGTTGTGCTGCTCTGTGCGGAAGATAACTACAGGGTTTTGAATATGAAATTAATTATTTTCACATGAAGTTGTGCTGATGTAGCTGGCGCATGTGTTTATTGGGAATAAATAATTCTATTTTGTTTTATAATCGAATATACTGGCTAATCTGGAAGTGATTGCATGTTTTTAGAAGTATTATTTTTGTATACTTTAGACGTTTTGGCAATCTGATAGTAACTTTGCTATGCATTGTCTTGAGTATTCTGTGTTTAAGTTACATTAGGAAATAGAGCCGAAAAATTAACTGATGTTGGTAATGTTTAGAATGCAGTGTATAGTAGGTTCTTTAGAGGTATATCTGTCTTAGAAACTTGGGTAGTGATTTTAGAAAGCCGTTGGAAAATCCTTCTGTAATTGGGACTAGGAAATGTTTAATTTAGTAACGTCGAATATGAACACTTCTGAAGATACTGAGTATGTACATAGAGTGGTGTACGCAGGGAGTGGTACGGACTTTTATAATACCATTTCAGTTGGCATTTTTCAAAGCTTTCGAAATATTACGATTTTGCAGAACTATCGAATCTAGAACGTTGTCTGTAGTCGTACAAGAATTTGGAATTGTTAGAGAATCATTTTATAAGCAATTTTGCTTATAAAGTTTTTAGATCCTTATATATTAATATAGATGTTTACTTATCTAATTTTTGTAAAAATCAAGGCTAATGAGGAATATCGATGTAGTATCATGAACACTTATTCTACAGGATCTCTGAGATTAGCAACCCACGGAGAAAATTTTCCTCAAAGATGGGTCCACAATCTTTTGTGAGATTGAGATCAGCAAAATCGAGTGTCTTTAGCGTATTTCACAAGTTCCAGGTGATGAGGGTAAACCGAGCATGGGAGTTAGCGCGAAGGTAAGTATTCATTGTTTTGTGTTCTGGAAGTTATTCCACTTACTGTTTACTAACTTTAGAGAAATATTTAATGAAGGTGTTAACTTTGTTTTGAGGTATGTTTATGTTATTTGAGGATATTATTATAACATGTGGTGTTATGTTGTAGTTTGTTCTGCTGTTCTTAGTGACGCCATTAATTATATTGTATTTTATAGCTTGTTTTGTAGTTTTCGTTGGCTAAGAAATGTTTTGCCAATTTTCTGTTTTCCTATGGTTTATTATCTTTGCTTTATCTTTGGTTATTTGATGTTTTGGTTTTTATTTCTGGTGTGTTTGGTGTTAGTGACTTGTGTTTGAAGTTGTCCCTTGTTTTATGAGGTCGGTTATTTCTATAAGTAACTGGAGTTGTATTTGCTATGTTGCCTCTTGTGATGTGTTTGTTACAAGCGTCTATAATTATTTACTAGAATTTATATAGACTAATTCCTGTTGTGCATTATGGGAGTTGTTTAATTCTGTAAATTTAGTCTCAGTTCACTGGTGGAAATTATTTGACTGGGTATTTCTGAAGTTTGTAAACATTCTTTTAATTGGCCCATTTGCGTGCGTGCGTGTTGTGATTATAATTAACAGGTATTCAGAGCGAAAATTTAGCCATGAGTTGCAAAATACGCCTATGTTAAACTGAAAATGGAGAGAAAACTGTTGTCTTCGTTATAACAATGGACATATTTGAGCGGCTTGTTTGAGATGGGAAGGATATAGTTTAAGTACTTTTCTATGTCTCTTGTCATTATTATTATTATTATTATTATTGTTGTTCAGTAGTTTTATTTTTATAACGTGCTTTCACTTTACTACCGAGCGCAGCTCTGTGCGCCTTGGGTACGTGGTTTGCTGTGGTGCTCTTATGTTTACTGTATTGAAAGTGTTTTGCGTAGAATGTGTGCAGTACCCAGTAGTGCAATTTTCTGTATGTTATATATATTTGTAAGTCCTGGTGTTTTTGTTACGTATTTGTCTGAATATTTTTTTATTATACCTAAGGCACCTACTATGATAGGAATTGTTTCTGTTTTTAGATTCCACATTCGAGGTATCTCTATTTCCAGGTCTTTGTATTTTGAAAGTTTTTCCATTTCTTTTAGAGAAACGTTGTCACCCGCTGGTATTGATACATCAATTAGAAAGCATTTTTTTTCTTCATGATCTTTGACAACTATATTTGGTCTATTTGCCTTAATTTCTCTATCTGTGTGTATTGGCATATCCCAGAGTATGGTTGCTTTCTCGTTTTCTGTGACCTTTTCTGGCGTGTGTTTATACCATCTTTTTTCTGTTGTTATTCCATAGTGTTGGCATAGCTTCCAGTGTATATAAGTCCCAGCTCTGTCGTGTCTGTGAATATATTCCTTCTTAGCCAGGACTGGGAAGCCAGAGATAATATGATTTATTGTTTCTTGTCCATCCCCACATATTCTACAGTTACTTATATTTCTTTTCATTATGTTTTTTTGGGTAATTTCTGGTGGGGAGGCTCTGGTCTTGTGCAGCAATTAAAAATCCTTCAGTCTCTGCTTTGAGTCCTGAGCTTCTCAGCCATTGCTGGGATTTTTCTCTGTCTATTTCTTTTGCATTTCGTTTAGCCCAGTATTTACCATGTAGGGGCTTTTCTTGCCATCGTTTTATCATGGTCCGTTGCTGTTCTAGTTTTAGTTTGGATTTCATTTGTTTTATAGCTTTTGTTGTATCTTCTTCTTCTTCTTCTTCTTCTTCTTCTTCTTCTTCTTCTTCTTCTTCTTCTTCTTCTTCTTCTTCTTCTTCTTCTTCTTCTTCTTCTTCTTCTTCTTCTTCTTCTTCTTCTTCTTCTTCTTATTTGTTAGGTAGATTGATTTTTTGTTTGTATTTGTCAGCTTCCTTAAATACTGAAAACAGTTTTTTGTTTTGCTCGTGTTTTGTGGCTATTTGTATTAGTTTCCCTTGCTTCTGGAGTAGGTATTTTTGCAGTCCTATGGTGGTTATTTTATAATAGTTTTCTAGCTGTATAAGACCCCTGCCACCTTCTGTGCGTTGTATATATAGCCTTTCTATGTCAGATTTTGGGTGGTGCATCCTATATCCTGTCATTATTTGTCTTGTTTTCCTGTCTATTTTACATAATTCGTTTAGTGTCCAGTTAAAGATGTTGAAGC
Organism: Octopus bimaculoides; assembly: GCF_046866305.1. Classification (NCBI taxonomy): domain Eukaryota; kingdom Metazoa; phylum Mollusca; class Cephalopoda; order Octopoda; family Octopodidae; genus Octopus; species Octopus bimaculoides. Next base: position 36,580,950 of record NC_142932.1, read on the forward strand.
TGTAGCGTATAACTGGGATAGCTAAAGTGTTGATACCCATTATCTTGTTTTTAGCATTGAGCTCTGTTTTTAGTATTGATCTAACTCGTCTATAGTACTCTTTCTTTATTTTTTCTTTCATTTGTGTATGTTGTATCCTATCTAGTTCATTGGCTCCTAAATACTTATATGGTTGGCTTTCGTCTAGTTCTCTTATTTCATTGGCTTGATCTAGTGTTATATTGCTACTTTTAACTAATTTTCCTCTTTTCAGGGTTGCTTTGGCAGATTTTTCTCATCCGAATTTCATATCTATTTCCTTGGTAAAGCCGTGTACTGTCTGTAGTAGTGTTTCTAGCGCTTTGTCGTTTTTTGCATATAATTTTAGGTCATCCATATATAGAAGGTGGCTGACTGTTTTTTCCGTAGCATTTGTAACCGCATCCAGTTCTATTTAGCAATTCGGTTAAAGGTGTGAGTGCCAGGCAGAACAGGAGTGGAGAGAGCGTGTCTCCCTGGAATATTCCTCTTCTAATTGGGATGGCTTTTGTTTTCACAAGTCCCTCTTTTGTTTGGAGCTGTAGCACTGTCTGCCATTTGTTCATTGAGTGCTCTATGTATTTTATGATAATTGGTGCCACCTTGTTTATGGCTAGTGTTTCCAGAATCCACGTGTGGGGAACACTGTCGAAAGCGTTTTGGTAGTCCACCCAGGCCATACTGAGGCCTTTCTTCTTTCTGCGGCTGTCTTCAGTTATGGCTTTATTGATCAATAATTTATCTTTACAGCCGTATGAGCCCTTGCAGCATCCCTTCTGCTCTTCTGGAAACAGGTTGTTATTTTCCAGGTGTTTACTCAATCTCTGCGATATTATTGCAGTAAAGGCTTTGTAGATCGTAGGGAGACAGGTTATAGGTCTATAATTTTGTGGTTTCTCCGTTTCCGTGGATTTGGGGATTAAGATGGTTTTCCCTTTTGTGAGCCATTCAGGCATTGTCTCTGGATCTGCTAGTATTTTGTTAAAGTTTTCTGCCAGCTTTTTATGCATTGCTGGCAGGTGTTTTAACCAGAAATTGGGGATCTTGTCGTGTCCAGGTGCCTTCCAGTTGCTTAGTCTTTGCAGTGTCTGGGTGACCTCTTCAGTTGTTATAGGGGCCCAGAGTTGCTCAGGTGCTAAGTTCGTTGTTTTAATGGTCCTTTTCTGGGGTTGTTGCTTCACCGACCATATTTGTTTCCAGAATTTCTCTAGTTCTTCTGCTGTTGGTGCTGAAGTAATGTCTATTTTATTTTTACCCAGTTCTTGGTAGAGTTTTTTGGGGTTGGATTTGAAATGTTTGTTTTGTTCAAAGAAACGTTGGTGTTTCTCATACCGGCGGATCCTTTGTGCTTTGGCAAGGATGTCTTGCTTTAGTTTTTCTTTTTCTTTATTATTATTATTATTATTATTATTATTATTATTATTATTATTATTATTATTATTATTATTATTATTATTACATGTTTGACTTTTGCTTTGTATGTATACTAGTTGGCTCCAAGTCTCACCCAGAGACATCAAGAAGCAACAAGTTAGAAGTTTATGTTGGAGTAATGCCTAAAGTGTCATATATTGTTCTAGAGAATGCTTAAGAAAACAAGAAAATTATGAGTTTGTTTTAAAATTTGAGATTACGTAGACAGTATTTTACGTAGAATATGGGCAGTTCCCATGTGCACTAATCTTTTGAATTTTCGCCATTTTGGTGTTTCCTTAGTATCTGAGTTAGGCAGCAATCAACTCATTTTGCTATTATTCCTAGAACACCTATGACAACAAGTTTTGCCAATTCTATTTCAAGATCTTTGCTCAGTTTTTGGCAGGTCTTGACAGACATATTTATATCGATTGGGACAGTCATATTATTATTATTATTATTGTTGTTCTTGTTGTTGTCGTCTTGTTATGTATTATTATTTTAGATTCCTTCAGGTTTAAAAATTCTCTACGCAAAAAGATCAGCGTGACGTGATTGTTGATGTATATGCACATACGCAGAAACTATGGCATCTGAAATGATTTTCGAATTTTGTGCGTGCGCAGTGATGCATAAGTAACATGTAATCCTACATATTTTGATGTAACTGCAGTCTTCAGTCAAGTGAAGACCAATATTGAGCGCCTCGTATTTTAAATGCTATCAAGGACCAATAGTAATCCAAAAGTTGGAGCAAAACTTTATTCTCTTGGAGATCACTGCTTACTTTGTGACAACATATTCTCCCGTACTTGTGACGAATATCAACCCCACAACATTTCTCGAAGCACATCCAATCTTGGGAAAATTGTCATCACTAATAGAGAGGTGTGGTGTTGCAACTTAGCGCGAAACAGGAGTGCTAATGGCGCGACATGTCGGAAGTACTTGTAGGCAGTCGAAACCTTTTCCACGGATTCGTTTCTTGTGAAATCGTTTCGAAAATTCGTTTATGTTGATGTAGTTACTCTCGTTGCAATTCAAATTACATGTTTGAGTATTTGGGAAATATTCCCAGATTAACAGTTTCCTACGCCGTTAATTTTCTTAATTTTCTTAACTTTGTCGGGTTTTGATTTTTCTCTTGTTTATTTTCTTCGAGTGATTGTGAAATTTTGATCTGTGGCATAATTATATGTTGTAGCCATTAAAAAGTGAAAATGTAATGTGATGTGAGTAAAACAGATTTGAAAGGTTTTTGATGAAGATATCAGTTTTCCTGCTCTTTAGCGCTGCGTACAGAGAGAAGCTACCACTGACGCAATTATATATGTTTAAATAAGTACTAGACCGAAAGTGGTATTTTGTTACAATTTAATAAACTGTTTCGAAGGAGGAATCAAAAGGCTTCTACATATTACTGGAGTCGCTCGCTCCTACTACTACTACTACTACTACTACTACTACTACTACTACTACTACTACTACTACTCGAGATTGAAATCGGAAGAGAGTGGCATCTCAACCACTTCATCAATTGTTATCGGGGCACGTGGAGAGACATGAAGGGAGTTAACATATATGTGGGCCAAATCTGTGGCAGCCACAAAATAAGCAAAGTACAAAAGCTCATACTTTAGGGTACTTCTCATATTCTAGATAAATTCCTCTCATTCCCTATAAATGCAACATTACTCACACTGTATTTTTTCTCTCCATAACTGTTGGGGTTTGGGATGGATCCCCTTTAAGACCCTCAATCTGGGTCTCACGCTCGCGGTTCCCACGTCATGAGGAAAGCTCTCTCGAATTCTTGTTTAGGAATCAAGCAGCATTCACGCTAGAAACAAATCTTCTGGCACGCGAAATGTGTTCATTTCGAAAATCAATCCCCCTGTTTCCAATACAGTGTTTTGTGCTTTAAGGGTCATCAATTCCTCGTTGTCCCTTCAGATGAGTACGAAGTTGAATGTTTTCTGTTGGTGTTGTTTAAATTTGTTTCTTAGAAAGTAGTGGTGATGACCTTGTTGTTTCTGCTGTGCGTGTGTTATATCTGCAGTTTAAACATATTTGTGTGAGTGTTTTCTCTTGTGTCTGTCTGTTGAGATCGTTTGCGTTTGGAGGATTCTGGTGAGAGTGGTTGGTTGCGTTGGTGTTGGTTTTATTCGGGAGATGTTTGCGTGGATGGCGTTTGTTTTTGTTTTTTGTTGTGGGTGTTGTGTTTTTCTTTTGTGCTTTCTTTTTTTTTATTTTTGGAATCCGCCATTCGTATTGTCTTCATTCCTAGTTCTGTCAAACAGCTTTGCTAATTAAGTTTTTGTCCAATCGGCAATAGCTACTGAGTATCTAAGTAATGGTACTGCCGAAGTATTTACAGCTTTCACTAGATTCGGACCATTTTGCTTTGACTTCATTAGCTTCCTCATTCTTCTTTTGTATCCTTTTTTCCTTTCCATAGTCTGTATACTGTCAAATTCTAATACTCCTAGATACTTATAGCTCTCTCATCCTCCTCCTCCTCCTATTATTATTATTATTATTATTATTATTATTATTATTATTATTATTATTATTATTATTATTATTATTATTATTATTATTTTTATTATTATCATCATCATCATCATCATCGTCATTATTTAAGCCGGGCGTGCTGGCAGAATCATTAGTGCGCCGGACAAATTGCTTAGCTGCATTGCGCCCGTCGCTATGTTCTGAGTTCAAATTCCCCCTAGGTCAGCTTTGCCTTTCGGGCGTCGATAGAATAAATACCTCTTGAACACTGTAATCGGTTCAGCCCCTCCACCCACGAAATTTGCTGTCCTTGTGACAAAATTTGAAACCATTATTACTACTAGTGTTGTTGTTGTCTTTGTTGTTATTACAATTTATTTCGTTGGTGTTGCTGCACATGATGTTATGATTTCTCAATTTTTGTCTATAATTTTACATTTTTCTGTACAACAACAACAACAGCAGCAATAAGAATAGATAATAATAATTATTATTGTTATTATGATCATCATTCTTACTGCTATCTTCTTCCTCGTTATCATTATCAGGGAAATATGAAAGAATACGCTACTAATATAATATCGCTGGATTTACTTACGGCGTTCGGTGTAAGAATTTTATCTATTACTGTTATTCAGCATTCGTATGGCCAATCGCAAGATAGTCTAAATAAATACTAAAATAACTGCTAATGACCCTTTCAAGGGTACTATTAATAATATTTTCCCAGTTAGATTCTATAGAATCTAATTCATGGTTTTACGAGGTTCTTTGTAGTATACAGAACAAAAATAATATTTAATCTTGAACACAATCCATAAAAACACGTTGGGTCATTCAAAGATATATGTGCACGTATGTGGATAGATCTACAGCGTCTATGCGTGTATATATATATATGAATGTATGTATAAACATAGATATGTATGTGCATGTGTGTAGTTGTGTGGTGTGAATGTGTGTGTGCGTGTGTGTGTGTGTGTGTCTATATATATATGCATATGTATGAATTTTGGTTCGGAGAACGGGAGAGGTTAAATCCATCTCGGTACACGAGTACATACGGGATATAAAAAATTAATCAGCTGACGATGCGAGGTAAATCGAGGCCAGGAAGAAGCGTCATGCACGAAGCTCTTACTATTTGAGTTAGATTGTAGCTACTACGAATTAAATGTATCAATATATATAAATATATATATATATATATATATATATATATATATATATATATATATATATATATATATATATATATATATATATATATATATATATATATATATATATATATATATATATATATACATGTATATATATATATATATATATATATATATATATATATATATATATATATATATATATATATATATATATATATATATATATATATGCATATATCATCATAAATATACAGGGATTAGCATTGAGTTGCTTCTCCAACATACTGAAAATTTTGAAATAGCAGTCAAAGAACTACTGATTCTAAACTACAAATTTTTCTCTAAACGGATGGCGATATTTATGGCACTTTTTCATACTGAACTACTTGGCAAAATAGTTAATTATTAATTCTATTATTAATTGACGATTCCCTGCCCTTATTCTTGTATACATGCATATATATACATATACATATATATATATATATATATATATATATATATATATATATATATATATATATATATATATATATATATATATATATATATATATATATATATATATATATATATATATATATATATATATATATATATATATATATATATATATATATATATATATATATATATATATACATACATATACATATATATGCATATATATATGCATACATACACATACCTTTGACAACGTTGATCATGGCTTGATATGTCACAAGCTGCGAAACCTTGGCATAACTGGTAAATTAGGAGAATGGCTGCATGACTTCCTGAATGGTAGAAGTCAGACAGTTGAAGCCAATGGAGAACAATCTAGGGAAACACAAATATTGAGCGGTGTTCCGCAAGGAACTGTCCTGGGGCCACTACTGTTCATAGTGGCCCTTCTGGACATGCCCACGGTCACTCGGAGAGCCACTGTCACTAGCTACGCTGATGACACAAATATATCTCAGGCAATAAAGAATCCTGATGATATTGTTAGCCTACAGAATGACCTAAGTGCAATATATGAGTGGGCAGAGCAAAACAATATGCAGTTCAATGCGGAAAAATTTCAAGTACTGCGCTACAAGGCCACAAGTGCCTCCCAACTGGCATACACAGGACCTGGAGGTACTGCAATCTCAGAACCACAAGCCGTGAGAGACCTGGGCATCAACATGTGTAGTGATGCATCATTTCACATGCACATTGTCAAGTTGACAGCAAAGTGCAGACAGCTGGAGGGGTGGATACTGAGGACATTCCGTACAAGGGATCAAAAAGTCATGTTGACTCTATGGAAGACATTTGTCCTGAGCCGCCTAGACTATTGCTCTCAGTTGTGGTCACCACACAGTGTCAAACGGACAGCAGAACTCGAGGCAATTCAGAGGCACTATACAAAAAAGATCGCCACAGTCCAGCACATGAACTACAGGGAGCGACTGCAGGCACTAGGTCTCTACTCCCTGGAACGCAGGCGGGAGAGATATGTAATAATATACATATGGAAAATACTGGAAGGACTGGTGCCGAACTTTGGCATCAAGTACTAAAGGAATGCCCGCATGGATCGCCACTGCATGGTGCCAAAGGTGCCGTCCACTGCATCTCACATAAGAACAAGATACTGCAGCAGCCTCGGTTTCAGAGGACCTCAACTCTTCAATGCCCTGCCAAAACATTTGAGAGACCTGCAAGACACGGATGTGGAGGTCTTCAAGACAAAACTCGACGCTTTCCTCTCCACGATACCAGACGAACCATTGGCTCGAAATGAGACACAGTTTAGGGCAGCGATGTCAAATTCTCTTCTACACCAGATGTGCCATCAAAACTCTTGATTGGACTATATCAGGTGCAGGAGAAGAGCCATGCAAGGAACGTGAAGAGAGCAAAGCATAAAGACAGAAAATCACGGTGGTGCTCCAGCATGACCACAGCCACTTGGCAGAAACCCATAAATAAATAAATAAAAATAAAAATACATATATATATTTATATATATACATAAATATATATTTACATACATACATATATATACATATATATGTATGTATGTATATGTATATATATATATATATATATATATATATATATATATATATATATATATATATATATATATATATATATATATATATATATATATATATATATATAGATAGATAAGAATTTTGAAAACGCGACCATGTAAGATAAATTTTAATTTTCTTGTATGCCACCTACACATTTTATCAATATATATATATATATATATATATATATATATATATATATATATATACATACATAAAATTGGTATAAGATGAAAATTTCAGATAATTTTGTTAAACATTCAGACAAGCAAATTCATAATTCCCATGTATTTTAGGGTTTCAATCAGGGCACATTCACAGCCCGATAAATATTTTTTATACTATTTTGAATTCTATATCTATTACCAGTGTGGATTGAGGTTTATTATTTATTTTGAAAGGGCCTTAGTAATGATATTTTAATCGTTGTAATTACTTTATATAAACCATGTAATTATTGGTATTGTTGCTATGACTAACTTCAAAACAAGAATGAAAAAAAAAATAATTAAGCTGTTCTGTGCACAACGGGAAGTAACTTTACTGCAATTAACATGTGCACAAAATTCTTTTCTTTTACGAAATCATTAAATTAGGTTAACTGCCTTAACAGTGTACATTAAATCTTTATAGAATATTTGCTAAACATTTCTGTTAACTTTAGGAAATGACGTTCTATCGCTAATAAGACGCTGGCACAAATGCAGGAAAGACACTGTTCCGAGTACCGTTCATTAATTTTATAGCTTTGGGCAGCTGCTGCAGAGAGATTAATCAACATTACTAAGATTCATGAATAATACCCCAAACTTGTGAATACGGATTTCTTTGTTATATATCCCTTTGTATTTCCCATTTACATCTGACAATTAACGCACTCACATCTCTCCCTGTATTCTGTAACAGTGTATATAATTTATACATTGTATTTTAGTAAATGTAGTATATAGTTCGATTGTGGGTGTGACCAGAAAGACCAATAGTTTTGTTAAAGTAATTGCTGCTGATTTATGCGACAACATAGAAGACATAGTTACCGCATGTTTCTTATTTCTTAATTGCCCACAAGGAGACAAACAAGGGGGTTAAATCGATTAGATCGACCCCAGTGTGCAAATGGTACTTAATTTATCGACCCCGAAACGATGAAAGGCAAAGTCGACCTTGGTGGAATTTGAACTCGGAACGTAACGGCAGACGAAATGCCACTAAGTATTTCGCCCGGCGTGCTAACGTTTCTGCCTGTTTCATAAACAATAGTTGTAAATTAACAACAGGTCAAGAGCTGACAAACCTAAGGCTGTCTAACGCCATTTTCATTTCACCTCTGGCACGAATTCTGATAAAACTGACATCAAAATATATAGGTTATTTTGTTGTTTGTTTTGTATATTTGTTTGTCACTGCATTAATAAAACTTTGATTTTGAGAAAGCATATTGGTTGAATAGAAAACTTCTGGTTATATTGCTGCAGTACTGTCATCTATAGATGTATTAACATTTCCACGTGCAGTCCAGTTGCTTTACGAAACAAACATGCGCAATAGAAAACATATGACATTTGACACAGTTTTCAACTAACTCCAGAAATCGAACTGAAATAGTGTGAACGTCATCAGTCATATAAAGAGAAAAACACGAATTATAACATATGTTGATGAGATGAATATGCTCTGATTTTGAAAGAAAAACGAATGTTCACTGGTATAATTGTAAAATAAATAGCAAGATAGGATGCCGAGGGAGAATTGGTAATTATGTTCGCATGCATACGTTTTCGAAACAATTACATCTAAACTATGTAAAATCATTTACAATTATATAAACACACATACATACCCATACGCACGCACATATATACATGTGTGTATGTGTGTTTGTGTGTACAGATATATCTATTATATAATATGTAATGTATATATACATAAACATGCACACACAAATAGATATATAATATATATATGCGTATATATCTGTATATAGATATATATCGGTCCCTGTCTCTCCCTCCCTCTCCTTCTGTGTATGTATATATATATATATATATATATATATATATATATATATATATATATATATATGTATATATATGTATATATATATATATATATATATATATATATATATATATATATATATATATATATATATATATATATATATATATATATATATATATATATATAGATAGATAGATAGATAGATTGATAGATAGATAGATTCAGGTGAATATGGTACTTAAGTTTAGGCACCAGAATTTACTACGGTATTATCCATACAATTTCAAAGTAAGGTGATTAGAATCAAAATAAGCAACAAGTATATCCAGAGGTAATGCATTACGCTCTGCATTGTAAATTGATGTAATGATTACATTGTCCAATTTAATGGAGTTGTATGAAACGATCGTACTGCATTACCTCTGGATAACCTTGTTACTTATTTTGATTTTATGTATATGTATATATATATATATATATATATATATATATATATATATATATATATATATATATATATATATATATATGTGTGTGTGTGTGTGTGTGTGTGTGTGTGTGTGTGTGTGTGTGTGCGTGTGTGTGTGTAAACAAACTTGTTAACAGTCAAAATATGCTAGAGGTATATGCGAACTCCTAAGGAAGCCATTCCTTATACATTCTGTGAAAGAGAAAATGTCCCGTTGTAGACAAATCGTTAAAAACAGAAGTAAGTCTGAAGTGCCCTCTATCCACACTGATGGGTGCATTAATTTCGGCGGAGTTAACTCCTCCTCAGCATCATAGTGGAACAGGTTATACAAATTATATGTGCGACGCTGTCAGGAAATTGGCATCTGTCACCTTGTGAGTGGCATTATTTTTGGGTATCAACTTTATTTCTTCCAGCGCAGAAGTTAATTTATTTACCAGCACCCAAAATCGCTACCTCGTGATGATGTGCTTCAATCACAGTCTCATAAGTTTCGAAACTGATTCCCTAGGCTAGTGGATGAGTATTTCCTGCTGATTTCTAGTAGGCCACATCCCAAATCAAATCTCTGATCAAACGCCTTTGAATCGCTACATTTTTCTCCAGAATGAATCTGATCTTATCTAAGAAAGACACTCTGTGTGGTATGTTTAATTTTTCCTTCATATACCTGTAAAATGCTAATTTGTTCCGATTAAGTTTCTTCCTAATAATGTTCGACTCAGCTACTTTCATCTCATGCTGGAGTTTTTACTGACGACGCTTGCACCTGATTAAGGAATCTAATCATAGCTCAAGCGTTTTCCTTTTCTTGACTTCTAACGCAGTTCCTATTTTATTTTTCGTACACAGTTTGGTACGGAGTGTATTTATTTGTCCGTTTCCATATAATGAGCAACGCCATATAAGTGCCATTTCTCCATAAATCGAGCAAACTGTTTTTCCCAATTTGCAAATCCAAAATGGCACATTACTGTTATCTCCATTCTTTAATTCTTCCGTGTATCAGAGCTTGGCAGCTGATGAGAGAGTGTATATAAGCAAGCTTAGATTTTCAAAACAATATTGTTGTAAATATTCTCCATCGATTTCTTCAAGCCCCTTAAGGATAAGTACATTTACTTTTTTATCTATGTTATTTGGAGGAGGATTTTAAAAAAAGGTAGTTTCAAGCTGAAATAATCCTCTCTTGAGAGATTTTCATTTCGAGTATTCTGTGTATGTATGTATGTATGTATGCATGTATGTATGTATGTATGTATGTATGTATGTATGTATGTATGTATGTATGCATGCATGTATGTATGTATGTATGTATGTTTCTATGTATGTATGTATGTATGTATGCATGTATGTATGTATGCATGTATGCATGAATGAATGCATTTATGTATGTATGTATAAAAAATGTTTACCATTTTCGCTGTTTGCTCTCGGTTCTTGATGATTTCCTCATTTCTAGACTTGTCGTTTGTATTATAGATTCCGGCATAATAAATCCGAGTTTGAGACGGATATCCCTATCATTTTGAATAGGAGATGATTCCAGCAAATATGATCAGAAGAAAAACCACTTCTTTATCAAAGATGGCAGTGTAGCATAAATATTAGCTACGGTATGCATAGTAGAATCGATGAACATGATCCACGTGTGTCATTACTCTCGAATATGTATATAGTTATCTATACATTCATAGACACACACACGCGCACAGACATATATGAAATACAGGTGTGTGAATGTAACATAAATATATATGTGTAGGTATTAGTAGATGCTTGTATTTGCAGAGGTTTGCTTAAATACTTGCGTCAGTGTAGCTATAAGAAATTAATGTTTGCATTCTCTTTTCTGTATGTAAGTGCACGCATCACAGTTTTATGATTTCATCATTTGCTACATTCCCTGATAAAGTTAACTGATTTCAGACTTAGTTAAACTAGTTTTATTAATGTTGCTGAATGTCATGCTTTCATAATTATAACTATCATCTTGCCGAATCATCTACAATCATAGCTCGAAGGCAGAAATCTGTTCAAAATTGTATGATAGATGCAGAGATCACAGGTGGGAGAGGGGCGAGAGAGAGTGAGGAAGAGAAATGTACAAAGAGAGAGAGAGAGAGAGAGAGAGAGAGAGATAGAGAGAGAGAGAGAGATAGAGGGAGAGAGAGAGAGAGAAAGCGGGTGGGGGAGAGACTAGGTTTTAGAGAAATAGACAGTTAGATGAAAAACACGGAGACATAACCGTGGATATTTAAGAGAAGTTACAGCCAGAGGGAAACATATTGAAGAAATATGTTAGGCTAACATGGAAAAGAATTTAGCTGTTTCATTTCATTAGAAAAGCTGCCATGTAGTGAAAGAAAACCAGGAATAACTCTTAGGAATTCTGAAGTGTTGTATGCTGAAATACAAATGTAAATCTTGTACTATGATGCGCTGCTCTAAGAATTCGAAAGTATAAATTAACGTTGACTTTCTCTCGTGTAGTAAAAACAAAACGATGTCCAGTTACGTGCAAAGTTAGATCTTATTTGTAAATCGTAACAAAATATAGAATAATGGAATTACATAACAACACTCAGAAAATAATAGTATGTGAACTAAACTGAAGTTACAATAGAAATCACCTGAGGTGCTGAATAATATAAATGTTCTGTGATGTCAAAAATTAATTTTACAAAGGTAAGAAAATCTATTTTGGAGTTATTTAAAAGTTAATGAATAAAATATTTTTTCATACCTCCTTCTGATTTTATTATATTGTGTGTAAGTATTATAAGACATTAAATTGATAGAATCGTTTATCTTTGGCTCTTGATAATATATTTATAATCAAAACATTCCGTGCAATTTCTCTACAAAATGTGCAATTTAAAATAAACCACTATGTATATCACGATTGAGAACAATTGCCTAATAGTTAAATGTAATTTGAAAAAGTTCTCTATATTGGATAAAGTAACCGCATCTATGAAACATATGCTATTCAAGTACACATACGTAAACGAACTAATCAGGCTTCAAATATTTCGAGAAAACACTGTGGCTCCTAGCAGAAGAAACATATGAAATTGGCTTTGAGAAGAAAACTAGAACGTATGTTATTCATGTGTTTTCGAAATATAGTAACGGTGGAGTTCTTTCTATGCAATATTTACCACATTTTATATATATTGACTAGAGACATAATTGAACTGTAGAATGAATTCAGAAGACATAAAAAAATTGCTAAACAAAGGTATATATATATATAGAAAAGCAAACACACATATGTGGTGTGTGTGTGTGTGTGTGGTCTCTGCGTTTCCGTACAGTTATTTATAGGCCGAATCAAATACAAACGCATACATATGTGCAAATGTGTGTCTGTGTAAAATTCTTCTTAACTGATCTTGAACGAAGTTATGAATCTAAGGGATTCGAATTATGCGGGCATAAAATATACAATTCAAAATAGCTATATTTGATTCAGAAAGCTATGAATAAATATATTATAGCCTGCAGTGAAAAATATGGAACCAAAAAGAAAATTGTTATATTAAAAAGCGAGGTCAATAAAAAGCAAATCTAAATATGAAGTGGCAAGTGCTATAGATTGGAAAGAAATAACTACAATGTGTGCCTATGGGATGCTCTATGAAAATATTATTGTAATAAATAAGCAAAATAGGAGTAAAGGTAAATAATAGAAGAAGGGAAATAAAACATTTTATTCATATCAATATTCTGATAACAGAGAATTGCTGCAAAATGTCCAGCAAAAATATATTCCGCAGGATATAAAAACAAACAAATACACACGCACGCTTACAGACAGATAAACAGAGATACACTCTCACACACACACACACAGACACAGAGAGAGAGAGAGAGAGAGAGAGAGAGAGAGAGAGAAAGAGAGAGAGAGAGAGAGAGAGAGAGAGAGAAATAGAGAGAGAGAGAGAAAAGAACACTTGTGTATGTGAATGTATGTTTGTGTAAGATTTTTCTTAACTGATGATGAACGAAGCTATATTCATGATATAAATAATTGAACAAGACATCTACGGGGGAAGAACACTTGCAAATTAGTGATTTATAACGCTCAGATATTATCATACGTTGCTTGTTCAATATGGTCTTTAAATATCAGTTGAGACTAAAGCATTCAGACAAATTAGAAAGAACAGACGGTCTACCTAAATATGCGTGCCAGTTTTAATCTGAAAAAAAATATCATTTCAGTAATGTTATATTAGAGTGTAGGAAAAGTGGACGCTCCTGTAAAGATATTTATAAATACATAAATATTACACTTCGCACCATTAGTTCTCAGGATGCCTCTAATTTAATCAATATCATAATCTGCTCTTATAAGCAATTTATATACATTTTTGTTTGTCTTTGTCGTATCTGTTTTTGTGGAAATCGTATTCTTTATAAACTATGACACACTATCTTTATGATCTTGTATTTATGACATAAATTTATAACAAGAATGGAGTCACCTTCGCAGTGACAATAAATTTGCCAAGCTTAGTTGTTGTCGTCTGAAAGAAATAAAGTAAAACTGACAATTGAAGAATTCTTGGAAATCTAGCATGCCATGTGTAGCACGTTATTCAATAACATTAAAGTAAATAAAAAAAAAGCGACGAGTGCAGACAATCATTTAACAATATGCAGAAGGTGACATGGTTTTCCTTCAATATTCTGCGAAAATTATAAGGGGTTCATATTTTGTTTGGTATGATATTGGACACACACACGCACACACACACACATACACACACACACACACACAAACACACGTACCCAACAGCACGAACGGACATAAACGCACATATACACACGTGCACACACATGCACAAAACACATTCACACACATGCATAAGGGTGGAGTGTATCTCTGTTGCGTACGTGTCTGTGTGTTTATATGCTTGTCTATGTAGATACATATCCGCAAATATTTTCCTATACATTTTGTATATGTTTTTGTAAGTATGTGTATGTAGACACATATCTGTAAATATCTTCCTATATATTTTTACTTGTACCATTTTAGGGCCCATTTAATGTTTCTCTGTGTGGCTACGTTTGCTATTTGAATCAATTACCAATAAATATTCTGTCGGCCATATTAGTTCTTTATACAGAAGTCGAAAAGTTCCACTATTACTTTTCTTCTCATTATCCACACGCCATCAAATACACTCCCGCTATTTTGATTTGCTCTTCCCCTCAACACATAGGCGTTTGGTGAATAAAATTGACCGTGGTGGTGATTTGTTGAGCGACAACGAATTTTTCACATTTACAAGTCTAGTAGAACAACAGAAAAATCCAATACACCATGCTTACCAATGCTATTCTGCAACTCACGCAGTCAATTTCCTGGAAATACAAAACCGGTTTGAGGGACAAGAGAGAAGAACGTGTTTTGATGTGGAAATCAGAAGACCTGTAGATACCAATGTGTTTAAAAGGATATAAGGGAAATAGGATATCTATGAATATTGAACAATGTGTGTTAATCAATTAATGTGTAAGGATATAAGTGAACTTTTAAGAATATTTGGGATTACGTTACAGAGAAAGGAGTACACTTTAATTTTGATAGTGGCGCTTCTTCCGTAACATATGTGTGTATGTATATGTGTGTGTATGCGTGTGTGTATATGAATGGAAGTAGGAATATGCAAATGTGTGTGTATATACATGTATATATATATATATATATATATGTATGTGTGTGTGTGTGTGTGTATGTATATATATATATATATATATATATATATATATATATATATATATATATATATATATATATATATATATATATATATATATATATATATATATATATACGCTTTCTCTTTTATGTTGTAATTGTTATAAATTTATTGTCATTAGACTGCGACCATGCTGGGGCAACGCCTTTAAATTTTATTCCAATGACTGAATAGACCACAGTACACATTTATTTAAAATGTGGTACTCATCGAACGCTTTTGCAGAACAGCTTCAATTCGAGGACGTAAACACGCTAGCACCCGTTGTCAATAGGTTGTGTGTAACAAATTCAGACACGACACGGCGACGCACACACACATATACATATATGTATATGTTCACTTATGCAACGGGTTTCTTTCACTTACCGTCTACCGAATCCACTCAAAAGTGCTTACTCAGCTCGAGGCTATAGTAGAAGATACTTGCCCAAAGTGTTACGCAGTTGAATTTCCCCCGAAGCCACGAATTTGGAAAGCGATTTTTTTAACTACACAGCCATGACTACGCTTCTATATAAATACGCAAAGCAGAAGCTGGATCTATCTATCTATCTATCTATCTATCTATCTATCTATCTATCTTGGTCCCGGTGCCATTCGCCGAGCCTAGGTCTCTGTTTAATCCACGACTGCAGTTCCGCTAAGGAGACGAGCTGCGGGAAAGCGCGCTGCACAAACGGCGACCACACCTGTTCACCGTCGTCTATGAAGCGCCGGAGATGTCGCAGTCTCAGCGCATGTCTCCGCATCATCAACCACGGCATACCCAATCTTGTGCAACTTTGATTCCACAAAAGCGTTCTATAGAGGATTAGTGGAGGGGAGGTGTGACGACGATCTCGGGCAGAATCTGGGCGTCGACGAGGAACACCTGACCCGCCTTTTCAGGACAACTTTCGGGCCGAGACATATGGACAACCACCAGAGATCCCTGGCCTGGCAGTGCTATCGAGAAGCATTACCCGTTTGGGATAAGCTTTACAAGCACGGTTCGAGACACACCGGACCGACCTGCCCGAGATGCGGTCAGAGCGACGAAACCGTTCTGCACGCACTCGTGCAGTGTCCAAAGATTTCCGACCTGTGGGCTTATGCCGAACGGCTGCTGTCACGTGTGGGACGAGTCCGCCTGTCAGCCGAGTCTATTGTGCAAATTGCTCCACCACCGTCCCTCAACAGGGAAGGCAAGGCAGTGTTCATCATGCTGGTGGTCATGGTGAAAGAATGTGTGTGGTGGACCCGAGCGAAAGGATTAGAGACGAAAACTTACCTCTCTGGCCAATCGCTCATCAACTTTTTCAAGAATCACTTGAAAAGGAAGGTGAGAATAGAGAGACAGTTTTTGTCTCGTGAAAGTTTCATTAAAAGGTGGGTGAATGTAGCAAAGATGGTGCGTGCGAGTGACGATACCTCTTTGAGCATGATCCTATAAATCTATTCTCTGCTGAGGTTACCATGGTCTTTTCCGTAGGTTTTTCTCTCCATGGATAAACCTAATGTTACCCCATTTTACACAATTGACATTTTCTGTGATATACGATACCCCGCCCCCTTTTTTTTGCCCCTACCGATCCATTTTGATCGGATTTTTTTTTTTTAAAGAAAAGCTCTACAGTTGTATTTGTCCCCTCTGTGTGCAGCCCTGTGTGGCTAATAAAAGAAAGTTACCTATCTATCTATCGATCTATCTATCTATCTATCTATCTATCTATCTATCTATCTATCTATCTCCCTCTCTCTGTATATATATATATATATATATATATATATAATAATAATAATAATAATATACACATATATATATATACATACATATATATATGTGTGTGTGCGTGTGTATGTGTGTGTGCGAGCGCGTGTGTATTTTTGCTTTTTTGTGTCGTCCCCAAACGGGTTATTTTCCGTTGCCATAGCATAGCGGTTCGACAAAAAAGTCCGATAGAATGAGACGTTTAAAAATTCAGTACGGAAATCGATTCCTTCATTCGACTAAAAATTCAAGCCGGTACTCTACTATAGCCGCAATCTAATGACTAACAATCACTAAATAACATACGTGTGTGTGTGTGTGTGTGTGTGTGTGTGTGTGTGTGTGTGTGTGTATGTGTGTGTGTGTGTTTGTGTGTGTGTGTTTGTGTGTGTGTGTGTGTGTGTGTTTGTGCGTGTGTGTGCGATACAGGAGAAGTGCCACAATCAAAACCTAATACAGCGCCTGTGTGTATAACGGAATCAAAATATACTTAAAAGTACACAAATACATCGAGTTAGACATGCTATGACTAACACAAGTTTTACAATTCATAGAACCGCGCACACTCACACACATTCACACATACACGCATAATAAGTTTATATTTGTTCAAACTGCCCACTATGCATTAGAACTCTGTAACATTATTGTATTAGTCCTCCTTGTGTATACGCATATTTTCTACATTGTTCCTTCCTAGACACGCACACATATGTGTGCGCGTGCATGTTTATATAAAGCACTTAATGAGTTAAGTTTATGTCAATTATTCCAGTGTATGCATAGCCTTTGCTTGCTTCACTGACATTTAACTTCGCTACCAAGATCTTGGTAACTATTGATTTCCCGAATATGCCCAAGGTTATTAACTCTATTTTCGAGAAGCATGTGCAATAAAAGATGTCATGCAATATTATGGTAAATGTTCAGCTGGAGAAAGGTTTGAACATGTTCGTTAGTTGTAACTTCAAATCAGAAGGAAACGAAAGATTAATATAATTTTAGGTTCATGCTCAGTGTTGAATGGCAATGTACTAAGTCAGTCAATATACGTGGAGTAAAATGATTAAACTAGAAATGGAAAAAAATGTGATCGGTAATTGTAGATATTAAATACATTAATTTAGTATAGCGGTTTGTAGTTTAGATAATTCCAATATACCGTGTTCTGAACGTAATAGGACTGTAGTACCTTTAATATCTACAAGACTATTTACGTGTTAGAAGTAAGTGTAACAAAGGTATTTTGAAATACCAAACACGTTTCTAATACTAGACCGAAAAAGAATAAGGATGTAAGCAACTGGGAACTACAACTTGACATCTTACATACTCAATTAAGCTTTTTACCGCTAAGAACTCTATTATTATGAAAGACAACCATTATAGACGACAGTCCAAAGTAACATTCAGACATATCGGAAAATATACCCATAAACACTGACTATATTTCCATTAGAAAATTATACAAACTCGAATCAATACTAACAAATATTATGTAAGAGTTGTCACACCACCTGACAGAATTTCAATTCGTTTTCCCTGATAATTCTAAAATATTTTTTGACTTCTGAAAGTCAATGCTGTGGAGCAAAATGCTTATCAGCGCATTTGATCTCCCTCGTCATCTATTTCTTCTATTTTCCAATGGGGTTAATCTTTTAGAAGCAAGTATCCGAGGAAACCCTAATATCAGCCCGCTATGGCTAGTTAAGTTCCCTGCACATAATCAAAAATAAACAACAGATGTTGAGAAATAAACTGCTAGAAATGTCAGCCACTAAATTATCTCTTAATTTATATACTGTAGTCGTAAGATGGCACGATACATTTGATAAATTAGTCTAGAAAAATGATCGTATTGTCACAACATGAATATATTTACATTATTTACATTATTTACATTTGACGGATATTTGTCCTCGTCTTGTTTGTTGTTAAGCCCTCCAGACTTCATCAGGTGTCTTGGAGAAATTTTGAACCTGGGTTCTCATTCCTAAGGGCATATAGCGTAGTGTGTGAGAGCGTAAGGATGTGTGCCAGTTATGTGTGTTATTTTGTGTGTGCACTCCTCTGTGTGTGTGTCCGTGTGCATATCTATGCGGCTGTGTATGTACGTGTATGTAGGCGTGCGCGTATATATGTGTGTGTGTGTGTGTGTCTGTGTGTGTGTAGGGCTGTGTAAGGTGTGTGTCTCTACCACTGTGCGTGTGTGTGTGTGTATATATGTGCGTTCGTCTATATGTGTGTGTGAGCGCGCGTATGTATGTTTGTCATGTGTGTGGGCGGTATATATGTAAGGTGTGTGGGAGGTGTATGTGTTAGGTGTATGGGAGGTATGTGAGGTATGTGTGAATGGGGGTATATATGGGTTATGTGTGCAAGGGTGTGTATGCTTGGGTGTGCGTGTGTGTGTGTGTATGTTTGCGTGTTTGTTAGCGTGTGAGTGTATGCGCAAGTGTGCGTGTGTATGTGCGTTTGTATAAGTGTGTGGGCGAATCTGAGCGTGTAAGTGCATGCATGCATGTTGTGTGTGTGTGTGGTGTGTTGGGGGATTGGTGTGCATACATGTGTGTGTATGGGTGCGTGTATTTTTGTGTGTGGGTATGTGTGCGTGTAGGAAGAGATGATATAAATTGTGGAAAATTGTAGTGATTGTAATAAAAAAGTGAATAATGGAAATAATGTAAAGTGGATGAGGGGGGTGAGGTAAAAAAATATTATTAATAATAATAATAATAATAATAATAATAATAATAATAATAATAATAATAATAAAACAATAAATAAAACAAAAAAGTAAATAAATAAATAAATAAAGTGTTGCATTGTCGTAAAGGGGAGAGTCATAAGGAGGAGGGGGCTGTGTTGAGTCCGAAGGGGAAAAATGATCTAAGGTTAAAAATATAGCGCTGTTCCAAATACAAACATACATATATCTATACATACATATATATATATACATACACACACACATATATATATATGTATATATATATATATATATTTATATATATATATATATATATATATATATATGTGTGTGTATATATATATATATATATATATATATATATATATATATATATATATATATATATATATATATATATATATATATATATATGTATATTTGTAGTGTACCTATATATCTCTTTGTATATGTATGTATTTATATTCATACACACTTAGCGTTCTGTTATTTCAGTTACGTGGCTAGTGTATAATACTAATGCAAATGAAATCACCTTTCAATTTCACATATCAGTTAATAGCAACAGTATTGCTGAACTGATGGAAATGCATTATAGAAATGAATATGGAAATCATAAAACGTCGTAATTATTATCACTTTTAGTATTTAGATAAATAGCAACAGTTATGTGGCCCGGTGAAATATTATAATTTCCTTTCCCTTACAACTGGGTACTGTAATAAAAGCAAGAAAATCAATAAGGTGTAATTTTAGTTAAATCTTATTTTGGAACATCATGTACAGAAGTAATCAACGTAAAGCTATACACGTTTATCTTTCAGATGTAAACGATTATATAGGTTCCTAATTTCCCTGTTTATATTCTTAAGGTAAAATCAGAAATAGATTTTATAGCACTGAACTCAGTATGAAGACTGGAATTAGAATTCAAAATCGTTATTTTTTTTCAATTGTTATTTAGATTTTATTGAAGATGAGAATTCTTTATTATTTGATAAGATCTAGTTGCAAAAGTGTTGTAACCTGTTTTAAATATTTAATTCTCTTCCATCATGAGGTGGTTGTAAAAGCTGAAATGCCTCGAAAATAAATTAGAATTGTATTTTTAACTAAACAGATTTATTCATAGTCTAAATTTTATATATTTTCGTTTAGAATCATCAATATTTCTCTTTACTCATCTCTTAAGGCGATTCAGAATTTGTGGACGTTATCTTACTCATTTAGATATTTTACGACGTATCAGCCGCTCATATCGTTATTAAGCTTAGTTATCTATTACTATTTTAGGTTATTCAATCACTTTTCCAAAACAACGTCCAGTATATAACTTTATACGACGTTTATGTCAAATATACTCAAACACTATGAAGATAAAACAAAATAACTAACAAAATAAAGAAATATGGTAAAACAGTAAAAATACTATAAAAGCGGTGCCAATAGCAATTTTGGGAGTATTGAGTTTATGAGTATAACTTTTCGGTAGTTTACTTTTATCTAAGTAGCAGAGATTAGCATCATTTTTTATTGTATTTTCTAATATACAGTGACACGGCACGAAACCAAATATTTAATATTACTTTTAAAATTTCTGACAGTTTGTAAATTAATAAGATGCTAGGAATGCTGAAAGAATTTTGTAAATAGAACACCAATCTACATTGGCACCGGTCAAAATATAATTTGATGGATTTCTATTTATACATGATGGAGACAGACATTAAATAAGTACGTATATGGCTGGATACCAGAAATCTCATTATTATCATAGTGTCGGTAAGTGACGTTCGCATATATATATATTTATATATAAACGACGAATTTCTATTGTTATTTCTGTATTTTTAACATTTCTTTTAGATTTGTAAGTAAAATATTTGTGTTCTTGTTATTTGCCAAGATGGATTGAAATTTCTCTTAAACTAATATTAGGTTTCTCCAATAATACAAAGCTAAAATCAGTCCAATTTGAAGTTGAGGGTTTATTGTTCTATATTAAGAATGCAGTTAACATTCCTAGTTTGCATAAATGAAGTCTTGAAACTTTTATAAATAAATTTACTTTCCAAATATATGCTAATATATTATTAAAAAATACAACGTACATGACAATTCATATCACTTTAATACTATGAAAACTAAATATTCCGATCTAAGTTACCTGAAAATTTAATTATTGTCTAGCCATGAATTTCAGAACACTAATTTGAATAATCAAATAATGTTATCTAAAATGATAAATTGCTCTATAAATATATATATATGCGTGTTTTTGTGTGTGTATGTGTGTGTGTGTGTGTGTGTGTGTGTGTGCGTGTCTGTGTATGTATGTATATATGTATGTATATATGTATATATATATATATATATATATATATATATATATATATATATATATATATATATATATATATATATATATATATATATATATATATATATAAGTATAGATATATGTGTGCGTATACATGTCTGTATATATATATATATATATATATATATATATATATATATATATATATATATGTATGTATGTATGTATATGTGAGTGAGTGTGGAAGTATGTATATATATACATGTATTTAATGAAATATTAATGTCTCTATTAGTAGATTGATATGTATATTTTCACATGTTTTGTTTATTAGAATTCTCAATGAAATTGGTACTCTACACATCCTAACTGATGCCAATTCAATAGAATAGGTAAAACATTACGACACGATTCAATTACTCATGCCTATCTACTTTTAAACGTGTCATGCTTTACGTAGATTTCAAGTAATAATGAATAGTCGTTTGCTATTCAAATCCGTAAATATTGTAGAATATCATTGGTGAGACATGAGTAAATTTGACACATTTTATTAGGAATGAAAAGCGAGGTATTTTGCTGACGTAAATGTTTGTAACAAGTTCATATGGCATTCAAATATTTGAAAGTCATGATAGATAATAATCTTCAGATCATATTCCAAGAACAGTTTTCTCTTGGGAGCGAAACCTTGAATGCGATATAGATCAAATTTTCGTAAATTCTCCTACCATGATCCCATTATACAGAACCATATCATTATCATGTAATAAAATATGTATATATAATATTTCATATAATTGTATATCTTACATGACATTATGATTCCCTAGAGCTAAGTGGTTTCTATTCCCTTCTTCGACAGGACTACTTTAGTCTGATCAGGAATTTGGAGTCCAAAAATGTGACCCGCCCGAGCTTATCTGTTCATTTGTCTATATTGTCAGTCTGTTGTGCAATAAAGATTTCTTATTCTGAAGATTAATTACATTTAAACGTTGTTTCTCATGTGTGTTTTAATCCCAGTCTGTGCCTGAATCGCATATAACAACGTAATAATTACGATATATATATATACATACACAGAAATGCGCGGCGCTCACACGTTCAAAAATAAAAATGCGCGCGTACACAAACACACAAGCAAGCACACACATTCACACACTCACAGATACACAGACACACAGACACACATACATAAATATGTATATATACATACAGAGATGCATGGTTCGGCAAAAGAGAATGTTAGATTTAGTACCGAGCTTAATAAGCAGTGAGTTCGATTAATTCAACTAAAAATTCTTCTGAGCGGTGCTCCAGCATGGTCTAAGTGAAATGACTGAAACAAGTAAAACATAAAAGGTATATATATATGCATGTGAATATATATGTATATAATAGATATACATACACAAACACACACATATGTGTATATATATATATATATATATTATTCATTTAAAATATAGAGATGCCTATAATAGGACATCTACCCGCTAAAAAGAGTAGCAAAAAACTCTATACCACAAAAATAGGGATAATTTCGAAAGAGAATGAAAAATAAAAACATTTTTACCAGTCTACACTCTGTACCATGGTTTAAAGTTATTTAGCTAGATAAAATTATATCTAACTCAGCAGAGATCCGGATTAGCGTGTAAACACGAGCCAAGGAAAGAACCTGACTCGAGATTTACATGCTTAATTTCCCAAAAATTAACCACGCATGTGCGCATTAACTAATATATATGTAGTCTATTGACTAATTTTTTATTCTCGCTGGACCACTGGTGGTAAATTAAATTTCTAAAATTTATTTTGCTTCCCTATGATTAATAATGATATATTGTTTGGCTAATTTCTGAAAGAAAGTCGGCATTTGTTTTACATTTACTGCCGATTAGTTAATGCGCACATGCGTGGTTAATTTTTGGGAAATTAATCATGTAAATTTCGAGTCAGGTTCTTTCCTTGGCTCGTGTTTACACGCTAATCCGGATAGCTAGCTAAATAGCTTGAAACCATGGTACAGAGTGTAGACTGGTAAAAATGCTTTTCTTTTTCATTCTCTTTCGAAATTATCCCTATTTTTGTGGTATAGAGTTTTTTGCTACTCTTTCTAGCGGATAGATGTCCTATTATAGGCATCTCTATATTTTAAAAGAATAATATATATGTAGTCTATTGACTAATTTTTTTATTCTCGCTGGACCACTGGTGGTAAATTAAATTTCTAAAATTTATTTTGCTGCCCTATGATTAATAATATATTTTTTGGCTAATTTCTGAAAGAAAATCGGCATTTGTTTTACATTTACTGCCGATTAGTTAATGCGCACATGCTTGGTTAATTTTTGGGAAATTAAGCATGTAAATCTCGAGTCAGGTTCTTTCCTTGGCTCGTGTTTACACGCTAATCCGGATCTCTGCTGATGAAAGCCCCGGAGTAAGATATAATTTTATCTAGCTAAATAGCTTGATACCATGGTACAGAGTGTAGACTGGTAAAAATGTTTTTATTTTTCATTCCCTTTCGAAATTATCCCTATTTTTGTGGTATAGAGTTTTTTGCTACTCTTTCTAGCGGGTAGATGTCCTATTATAGGCATCTCTATGTTTTAAATGAATAATATATATGTAGTCTATTGACTATTTTTTTATTCTCGCTGTACCACTGGTGGTAAATTATATTTCTAAAATTTATTTTGCTGCCCTATGATTAATAATGATATATATATATATATATATATATATATATATATATATATATATATATATATATACACACACACATACATATATAAATCATATGTGTGTGTTCTTTGTGTGTGTGCGTGTGCAGATGCAGTGGCCCAGTGGTTAGTGTAGCGGACTCGCAATCGAGGGATCGTGGTTTCGATTCCCAGATCGGGCTTTGTGAGAGTTTATTGAGCGAAAACACCTAAAGCTCCACGAGGATCTGACAGGGCGTGGTGGCGAGCCCTGCTGTATATTTCACCCCAAATGTCTCTCACTCTTTGTTCTTGTTTCTGTTGTACCTTGTCATACTCTGTGTCACGGTGAATCTGCCGAAGAACAACTTTAAGTATACACGTGTCTGTGGACTGCTTAGCCACTCGCGCGTTAATTTCACGAGCAGGCTGTTGCGCTGATTGGATCAACTGGAACCCTCGTCGTCGTAACGGACGGTGTGCTACGATATAACCACAAACACACACACACACACACACACACACACACACACACACACACACACACACACACACGTACACACACATATATGGTACGCAGAAACTTATATATGTTTATGGTCAACAGTACAAAAAGATAAAAATACCAATCCCTTAAAACGGCAACCACTTCCACAGTACTAGAATCACCATCCAACTACATCTACACATTTAAAGCAGTCTGCCAACGGCCCTTCAGCTGCAAAACACCCTGATAATCTAAGTGACTACTACTAAATTCAGTCCACGACAGACAGAGAATGTTCCTGAAGCCGAGGATTATGAACTTACGGAGACGATATTTACATATCACCTGAAGAAAAACCGAGTAGATCACATTATTCCGGGAAACAGTTGCATAATCAAATACATGCACACCTGGTGAACTACCATGAGTCGAAAGAATTGTAGTGTTTAAAAAATAAATGTTTCCTTTCTTGTTGACACCAATTACTTCAATTGCACACACACACACACACACACACACACACACACACACAGACGCACACACACACGCACACACACACATGCACACACGCACACACACACACACACACATACACACACACACACACACACACACACATATATATATATATATATATATATATATATATATATATATATATATGAATATAAATCTTTGTGAATGTGTAGACGTAATGATTATTTGCTTATATTCGACTGACATATATAATGGTATGTAAAGGCCATTGAACCAATATCTTCATTCATTGACAGTTCGTTACATTTAATTTTTTGTCTCACGTGTTTTTGATGTCATATGTTTTTAATTGTATATTTATTGACATAGAATTATGTAATTTAATATTTTGTACGGGAGCAATGCTACGGAAGAAATAGCATTTCGTTAATTTGAACTATTCAAAATCGTTTCGCAACCTTGTTACTCCACGAGATTGTTACACATCCATGGGGGGTGGAAACGATTGGTAATCGTAGTAGAGGTTGCCTACACTTGAACTGATAAAACTTTTGCTTCTAATGAAAAACAAATCAATATTTTCATATTTCTTGTTTCCATTTGTTAACTCATGTTCCAACTAAATCTACTACGATCATAAGGAGAGCTTAGACAAGATCTATTTGCTAATATACTCAGAAATACATTACGTAATCTTATTGCCAATCTTTGAAGTAATAGGAGAATGGAGAATATTCAGAAATCTGTTAAAACCATTACGTCATGTTATGATGTATTTGCATGATCTGATCACGGCTGAATGCTATAATGACATTCAAATCTTTTAATCTCAACATAATATCTCCCCTTCCAATGCTTCTGTTCTTATCTTTCACCAGTTAATGAGGTGAGGGCTGGGTGAACTATTCAGTTTTGATAAAGTCTGTAATTATGATTATGTTTAGCTTATCAAACAATATAAAATTATGATAATTATTAACATATCAACTTCAGAACATTGTCGTTTATATTTTGTTCTCCGCCATCTACACTGAACAATCACTAGTATGAATTACCAAAACAATGTCTGTCATGTAATACTTCAAAGGAATATCGTAAGAATAATGTATCAATGGAAGTGAATATCTTATAGTTCGACACTTGCATAATATATCTGTCTGTAGTATCAAGTGTGTTCGGTACGAGTACATTATAATAAATGATATTATACCAATAATAGATTTTTTATTGCATTTTAAAGCAGTAATAATGCGAAATGTATTTAATTGATGCAGCAAAACATTATGTATCAACAACTGTATTTGCATATTGTATATATTTGCAAATGCAAGAGAGAATCGGATGCTCAAATTATATTCTGACAGCAGTTACTTCTTCTCTGAAATCAGAAAAGATGATATTACCATTTGGAAACATAAATTACTCCTGTAAACAGTGGAAGTCAATATCATTGATATCTGTTTGAACTCTTTAGATTTGTGAGTTCAAACTCTTCATTGGATAGAGCATTGTTCAAGGCTGGTCTTCCTAAACATTCTTGTTTGGTATTGATTTCAGGATGCCAACTCTTTAGGTGATATCTCAAATAGTTACATCAGCTTCATAGCCTCATGTATTGATGTTTTTAATCTGTAATTATATCACTAGCTCAAAGCTGTTCTGATTCTAAAATACAGAAATGATTGCATTAACAGTATATCCTCATATTGATGTTATTGTTTAGCTCAAAGGCAGCTCCAGTTCGATGTAACTACGATCACATATATCACAACCTTCGCCAGCTTTATTTTATTCAGATTGGATATATCTACAGATACATTTCCCAGTATAGGTTTTCTCTTTTAAGCGGCTAACATGTGATCTTAAGGAAATTTAGTTGTTATTTCTAACAAACGAAACTGCCACGGTGAGTTGCTTTTATTACCTAAGAGACCTGGTGATAAGTAGTTCTTTCAATGGTAAATCTATAAATAATCGATCATAGAATCACTGCATAAATGTTGACACACTTATTGCAAAACCATTACAGATTGGGGAAACTGATATTTTAAACCATAAAGTACTGTGTGTTCTTTAGCGCTTATGAGTGAAATAAACCGAAATATTGTACATTGGAGATAATAGCCTCATAATACTATTCTTACACGTTACATGAAATGATAGATTCCTTTCATAAATAATCAACATCATTATGCAAATGAAAAATAATTTATACGTTTTTATAGAACAATTTATAGTAACATTAGCAGTTGCCAATATTCTAGACCATAGTAGTGTTTATTAAAAAAAAAAGAAAGGGTTTCATTCTAAATAAGATATTTCGTTTTATTTTCATGAAAAGCGAAGAATTACATTGAAAACACTTTTGTAGTCGGCTGGGAAAAAAATTATTATTTTGCTCCCTGCATCCAGCTGTTGAGATAAGTAATATTTATCGACTTTGCAAACGTTTGTGTTTCGTCTATTGATTTCTCTCCAGTAACCCTTATAATTCATCCCGGATAAAAGCACCAAAACATTCAAACATCTTTCTTATTGCTGTTCCACTTACATATTCACTGTCACACACAGATTCGCCAAAATACACAGCTATATACACACGCACGCACATTATGGCTTAGAAAGTGTACAACAGTCTCATGCGCCAAGCAGCTTAGAAATCACGTATTTTCAATAGCTATTGATCTTTCTTAAGAGAGAAATTGATTTCATTATATATATATGGCGGATTTTGTTGAAGTATGATGCTATTTTCCCCAGTGCTATATCTCATAGGATCATGAAAAATGTTCATAGTATAAAGCGTTAGATATACGTTGTCACATTAAACATATTCAGCATTGAAATGCTGTGTATGCATTTTTTGATGTGTGAGATATATCTAAAGTAACTCTAGTTTCTAATCATAATTTCATACACTATTTTTTTTCTTTACTTGAAATATTGCTCGGTGTTTCATAATAGACGTGTGTACTAGTGAGATGAAAATATTTGTAAAGAAAAAAAAAATTACACATCATGCTGGATTCTTACAGCGTCAAGAGCAATTTACGAATTTGTACTACGATACATAAATTATGGAAATTTCCAGCCGCCTGGGTTAATAACGTGTCTAACAACTTGCCAAGGGTTTGACGGCAATGTTATCTTTCAGAGCTGGTGCATTTTGTTTCCGTAACTAAATACAATTAAGAAAGCTGAGCATTGCGGAAGTATTCAGCTACAATCATGTATGATGTAACGTTATTATATGTTACAGGTATTTGTTTAACTAGTAAATTTCTTATCACTATATACATGAAAGATTTTATCGTTTAATGTTATACAATGAAATGTACTAAGATACATTAAAGATCAAAACTTCTGTCACGTATTATTGTTTTGTGATGAGTGAAATTCTAGCATGATGAGGACACGAAATAATCTTACTTTTCGTGGTTTCAAGATTCCACCAAGCTTGTTTTTTCTCGCTGCCAAAATAGGCTGGTATACACAATAACCCATTTATACAAAATATAATCATTTCTAGTCTAGGCAGAAGGCCCGAAATATTCGGTGAGGGGCCAGTCGATTAGATCGACCCTAGTAGGCAACTGGTACTTAATTTATCGACCCAGAATGGATGAAAAGCAAAGTCGACCTCGGCGGAATTTGAACTCAGAACTTTAAGACAGACAAATTACCGCTAAGCATTTCGCCCGGAATACTAACGTTTCTTATTTCTTTACTGCCCACAAGGGACTACATACACAGGAGACAAAAAAGAACAGACAAACGGATTAAGTCGGTTGTATTGACCCCAGTGCGTAACTGGTACTTAATTTATTGACCCCGAAAGGATGAAAAGCAAAGTCGACCTCGGCGGAATTTGAACTCAGAACGTAACGGCAGACGTAATACCGCTAAGCATTTCGCCCGGCGTACTAACGTCTCTGCTATAAGTGCCTTATGTAAACAGAATGTAATAAATCTGACATGTATACAGTGAACAACTACAATCAAAACGATGACACACACGTTTATTCTTAGTAAGTACTTAATGTGTCATCATTTTGATTTTCTTTGTTAACGGTGCACGTGAGTATCTATTATCGATTGGACGATACCAGCACAAATCAGCAAATGATATATTAGCTGAGTCGCATAAAAAAGAACCAAGCTCACAGTCATTGTGTGTAATATGTGAGTGCAAAATATGAAACACATTGTGTATTGTCTCAAATACACCAAACTGGAAGTGCAGTACAAACCGGAAGTGCAGTACAACTAAGCGTTCCTCGAGAATCCGCTTTTCCACTTAACATGTATCATTAGCTGGCCCCTCGCCGTCAAAAATTTAGTATTTTATTATATAAATATGGATGGTAAATCAAATTAATACACTTGTCAATGTTATCTAGTGGTGGTCTTTTGAGATATGATATCGATCATCGTTTGTTACTGAAAGAATCCTGGTTCACGTACAAACATTCCCATACTTCCATCATACACAAACACACACAGACACACAGACATATACTGGCACAGGTTTGAAACACTGTTTGATTTATTTTCTTTTCAGCGTTGAATGTTCACGATCCCACTTCCATTCCACACACACAAACATTCACATACCTCCCTTTTACATATATACGCACATACACTCACACAGAGTTGAAACGCACCCACTACCAGTTTCCCATCAGCCATTTCTTCCTTATTCATCTATCACCCCTTCCTTTGTCATTCATGACGGAGAAAAAGCACAAGTG
>NC_142932.1:36616597-36675451 GCF_046866305.1 Octopus bimaculoides
TCGGAAGCCATACCTGAAATTGATGATATAAAATGAATTGTACACACATTATTTACTTTATGTGATTGAGAAAACGCTAATATCTTCATTTCTATTCTGTAACCGAACACATATAGAAGTGACCATTTGACTTCAATATCTACAAAATTCCTAATTACGAATAATGACTGGGTGCCGTTTTAAGAAAGCAAACGTTTTGCAAAATCCGTTAGAGATGTTTTCTTCTCATAGCAATTTTATAAATATATGAAAAGAATCAATTAATACGATATATGTGATCAACGTCGAGTAACTGTCTGCTAGTGTTCTAATACAATTGTCAAACGTAAACTCTGCACACACCCCTGCACACACAAAATTACAAAAATAATAATATAATATTTCGCCATTGTTTTATTACGGAACTGGATTGGCAGAATGACAAATAAATTATTTTGCAGGACACTCAAACACATATGTCCAAAGTTCAACATCTACTACGTTTGACAGGGCCGTTTATCTTACACAACTGATAAAAGAAGAACCAATCAAGCATTCAATTATAACCATTTATTATATTAGTAGCATTGCACTAAGGCAGAAACCTACATTTAGTATTTGTATACACGTTTATTTGAAGAAGGACGCTATAAATGCCTAGATTATTATTGGCAGACGAATCGGGTAAACAAACAACGTTTAATTATAGAATAGCAATTAGATATATTTTTGTCTGTAATTTTGAAACAACGGTAGTCTCATTATGATTATTCGTAAAACAAATATGAATATTCTAAATAAAAACGAATATAAAATTTCTAAAGGCGTTTCACTTCTCTCTATGTCGCATAGTCAAACGTGGCACAAAGAATATGCTGCACGCTGTAAATATAATATTAACAGCAAAATGACTACGTTAATGAAATTATATTACTGTGGGGAAACTTGGAATACACTCTGTGCAAGGTAAATTGTATTGCATCTTGAGAATTGCCGTATGTTTTAAAATAGAAATATCAAATAAAAAAAAAATGTACTTAAGAAGGTAGTTGTTGAGGTGCAATTGTGCAAGTATATCATTTTAGTGAGAAATATTGCCAAAGGGACGATATCTGGAAAGTCGAGATGGCTACAGATTTTACTAAATTTAGTTTCCAAGCTTTTATTTCCTTTTTCATTTCAATTAACATTTTTCCATTAATGGGTTAGTTATTTTGAGAAAAATTCGATCAAATGAGTTATTTTGAGTCAGAAAAAGAAAATATATTTGTCAATTGTCTTACCAATAGTACGCTGTCACACATTCAAAACGGCAGCCAAGAAATGTAAATATAATTGCTGTATATGTATTACATTTTCCTTTCGACAAATTGTTATGACTTACAATTGTACTTTTCATTTCAGAAATGACTTATTAACTTCTAGCATTTGACATTCAAAACATCATCTAACATTTTTCTGAGACCTATTCCCTTCTAAATATATCCTAATGGTTTTAATTTGGAAAATGTTCTTTATAGTATTGATCAGTAATCGCCACGCTAGAGATTAAATGAATATTTAAACCTGCAGTATACGATAGAAAGAAAATGACTAAAGACATATCGATGAATAAATCATTGCCATTAATGACTTTTTCTTCTGTCTCATAAAAATCAACGAAACCAACATCTTAAACATTGACCGCTATTTTTTCATACAAAAGAATCGAGAATGAAGTAAAAACATTTACACTTGGCGAAGCTTGTCACGACACAGAACTGACTTTATAAGTCGTATACAGAGTTGGAAGACGTTTAACGATGGCTTAATCTCATTTAATAAATATATAAATAACAAGCATCAAATTCTAATTTTCTTACATTCAGTGCTGTTTGGAGGTACGTGTATAGGTTAATATTTCTTACTTAAATGCGCTTAAATGATTTTCATTCATATTACGATAAGATATAATAACAGGAAAAAAGCATTTGATATATGACATTATATAATGCTTGAAAAGTTCCGAGCTATGAAGCTTTAATTCACAGAGAAATTATGCCCTGTTTGAGAATGGTCTTTTAGTTTTATGCGACACAAAAATCTGAATCACAATTTCTTCATTTCTATTTCCGCTTGATATACATGTATTAAATCACGTAAGGAAGTTTAGCTGTAATATGCAAGCATTAAAAGTGTTGCAAACTACATAAATACGGAACGAATAATTCGGCTTACGGAATTATGCACTCGCGAAAGGAATAACCTATTAATGACTAAAAAAACTGTATTACTAGTAACTTCAAGATAGACTTGTATAAGTGGCTGATACAATAGGTTTACATTATAAATTATTCATGATATCATTTTCAATGTTTTAAACTGTCTTTGTCTTAGAATTCTAAATCCCTCATCTATAAACATTTCTTTCATTCATCCGTTACTGTTGAAGAAACATCCAGTAAAATAGTTTCTCCAATCAAACGTCTGTGCTTAACAAAAAATCAATATTTAGCGACTGAGTAACATAATAGTGAAAAAAAATGTTATTCAATTCCAAATATTCGAAATATTACATCAAGAAACATTTTGAAGTTTCAAAATATAAAAGGAAATAATTCGCTGTATAAAGTGATAGTTTGCAAAGAAATATCTCTCTCAAACCTTTTGTGAGAAACTATTGTTGCTACTATGTTAAATAGCTACTGTTTCTGATGTTACTACAGTTGACTTCAAGATGTAAACTGGAAGATTAAATAACCATGTTATGTTATCAGACATTAAATGGCGATTTAGCTTCATAAAATGGGAAAATTGCTCACAGTCAATACTACTCGTCTGCTCGTTCGTTTTTATGCAATATATTCCAAACCAATTGGCGTAGAACTTTATTTACTGTCTTTACTAGCATAGATAATATTCAGCCACTAAGAGCTTCCGAAAAATTTATAGCTAGGTAAAAATGCTCAATTGATCTCTTTTATTACAAATGCAACGCACTTCAATTTCTTACGAGGAATTAAGTGTTATTTTTATGTAGTATTTCATTTGATTTTGTTGCTAGTGTTCTATTAACTCTTTTAAAACATATTTCCTGCTCTGAAAGCATTTTGGCCATATACAATAGAAATGCATTAATTTGAGCCCATTAATACGATTCCTAAGATATTCGTAGATAATAAGATTTCCGAATTGTGCAGAAAATATGTTTCTTTTATTCATTTATTCGTAAGAAGAAATTAGATATGTCTCCTTAAAAAATTACGTTTATAAATAAAATGTTCGAAATTGAAATAAAATGCATTCAAATCAGAAAGAATTATGTAGATAAAACATTGATAATGCATTAACCATAATTTTAGCTACGATGGATGATTCAAGATTAACATTTATATAGAGAAAGGAAAGACATAGAAAAGGATTTCAGCACACTTATTTCTAATTAAACAACAACAATAATAACCTTGCTGGGAAAAAACTAAAACATATTCTAAATTATTTAAAGGAACGAAGCCTTATAGTCTCATATGCGTTATTCGACATTACAAATCACTGACTGTTTATATAAAAAAGAAACATTTTTCCTACATAAAACTGCAAACTGGAATTTATTAGCAAAACGTGGATCAGAATTCGTAGACGTATTTTGTATTTAAATAATAGGAAAATGGTTGGGAAATAATCGATTGTTTTGTTCATAGTAAATAGAGGTTTGCCCATTTAGCCAGACGGACCGGAAGTTGTGCACTTAATCTTGTATTGTGAAAGTTCTCTATAGTGTGAAAGAGAATATAGACCATTATATCACCGGACATTGAACACATTTTCCTTTTATGTCATATTTCTTAGTGACACAGATCTTTGATGGGAAGGGCACTGAGTATCTCTACTACCTATTTAATTCTGATTAGTTGTCTTCGAAAGATATACATCAATGTTTGTTGTAGGCATTAAAACATGAAAGTATTAAGTCAAATACACCATAGGTTATCTGAGTGAACGTCTCGCTATGATTATAGGTATCCGAGAAAGTTCAGAGTTTTGTAACGTAAATATATTTTCAATTAATTCAAAGCACTTCAAAATTTCTACATTTTAGTCAGGAAAATGTATTTGTTACACGATAATCATATTAGACACGAAAATGACCGCCATCCGATTATAGAAAACTAAAGTTTATTCCTTCATATGAAATATGAAATATGAAACAAAATTAAACTCGTAAGCAATATACGACAAAACGTCTCGTATTTAAATACATAAACATGAATTTTCTTAATGCGCAAAGGGAGGCATAATTTATATATATATATATATGTGTGTGTGTGTGTGTGTGTTTATGTGTATGTGTGTGTGCATGTGTATGTGTGTGTGTGTGTGTGTGTGTGTGTGTGTAATAATAAAAGAAGGAAAACACATACATTTTGCATAGTTTTAAAATATTCTAGAAGGTTGAGTATTGTGATAGTCGACCGGTTTCGCGTTTCGCTAATCATGACATTGAAATGATTGCAATTTCTTATTTTCTGAAGAAGTTTTTACTCCATGATTTTGTATGAGGGTTTCTAAATTAAACAGCATGTAAAAAAAAAACATTTAAAGGCAGATGCTTTTAACATTCAAAAAAGGGCAGTAATTTCGCAAGAAATTACGAAATTGCAATGATTTACATATGATGAATAGCGAAACGAGAAACGAATCGACAATCAAGATACTCTATTGTTTAAAATATAAGAAAACTATGTAAATTGTATCCATTTTCCTTCTTTTATTGTATACTTTTGCCTTAAAAATCACCTCCTGCGGATAATCGCTTCTACAAAATTCGATTTTACTACTACTACTACTACTACTACTACTACTACTACTACTACTAAACACACACACACACACACATAAACACATACACGCATACATAATTATGCTTAGTTATCATGTAGATTTTTCTGTGTAATATCTGGTAATATTTGGGTTCCGATTATGTTTACGTAATAAGTATTGACAGTATAGTTACGCAGATATTGATGACGTAAGAGTTTTGCATGGGATTAAATGGAATTTATTATAATATTTTTTATTCTCTTCAGTATTGTTACGAAGCATAAGCTCAACTACTTGACATATTTAACAACTCACCCATTCACTCGTTTATATCTAACATCTCTCTATAATATCTATATCTTAACTACCATAACACCATCAATGAACTATCGAGTATCATATT
The DNA here is from genome assembly GCF_046866305.1 of Octopus bimaculoides. Lineage (NCBI taxonomy): Eukaryota > Metazoa > Mollusca > Cephalopoda > Octopoda > Octopodidae > Octopus > Octopus bimaculoides. The sequence continues at coordinate 36,621,780 of NC_142932.1, forward strand.
TGCACGACCACAAATATGCTGAATGTATCTATTTATGTGTACATGGTAATAACCTTTTTTCTAAGGGATTCTTGCTTTCAAGAAAAAGAAACACACACATCTAAGTTTGTCGTAGGTTAGGTTACAAGTAGAACTGTGACATCATTTTGAAATTCTCCTTGAGTCACCCAAGTGACTAATTTCGAATATGCGAATTTGAACTGAATTTAGTTGCTGTATTTGAATTGATTTAATGTGGAAACAGCTGTAGGCAGAAATTTCTCTGTGTGAATTTGAATGACTTTAAATACATAGCATCTGTATGTCAATTTTATCCATTTTTTTTTTATTCGATAAGTTTTTTTTTTTTGTTAAGTATTTATATGCTTCAGTGAAAAACTAATATATTTGGTTTTCCCTGAACGCTAGTATAAACCGGAGAACTAGGATACTCACATCCCATTTAGCTTGATGTCTTAATAATAATGATAATAAAAGTAATAATATTAATAATATTAATAATAATAACAATAATATATATATATATATATATATATATATATATATATATATATATATATATATATATATATATATATATATATATATTGGAGCAGGCGTAGCTATGTGGGAAGGAAGTTCTTTCCCTACAACATATTTCCGTGTTCGGTCCCACAACATGGACATTTTGGCACTTGTCTTCCACAATAGCCTCGGGCCGACCAAAGCCGTGTGAGTGGATTTGGTAGAGAGAAACTGACAGACGCCTGTCATGGATATATATATATATATATATATATATATATATATATATATATATATATATATATATATATATATATATATATAACCGGAATTTTGCAATATTATTCTACTCACTAAGCTTACATGATTACACTTTTATCGCGTTCAAAATATTCTGCATTTGAAGTAATGCATCGATCCAGGTGCGTTTTCCACTATTCAAAGCGGTACTAGTACCCTTACTAAGTAATGCCTCCACCGTTTTTCCCTTCACCTCTTCCACATCTGCAAATTCTGTAGCACCAGCATTCGTGACCTTCGGAAAAGGTCCGGATCAACTTCCAACTGTTCTTTCAGTTCGCGACACACATTCAATCGTGACTGATTTTGATCTTCCTCGAGCCAGTGATGCACACATTTTGCTGCAACTATTTTCATTTGCATTTGCTCGCTTACAATTCGTTGGCAGTAGCCCCATGATACTCTGGTAATATCAGCAAGTTTGCAAATTTTTCGGTGACAGTCCTCCAAGATCAATTCCTGAATTTTTAGGATGTTTCCATTCGTTTGGGAGATTGACGGTCGTTCTGAACTAGGTTGGTCTTCAAGGGACAAGTGACCGTTCCTAAAACGTTAAAATCACTCATAAACCTCTGTTTTCTTTCTGGCAGTGTCCTTCTAAACTGTTGGAAGCATGACAAATGTTTCAGCCTCTCAGCCACCGCAAACATCGACGAATAGGTGAGAAGCACTTCAAAACAAAGACGCACCACTTGGGAGTACGGCTGCATCGGATGTAAATCAGTCAGCAGACCGATGTCTGAAGATCACATCATGTGTCTTCTAGCGGTGGAGACTTGAACTAGAACGTGTTTGTCCCACAGAGACAGTTTTCGGCTACTTATGGCTACCCCTTCATATGTGCATATATATATGTGTGTGTGTGTATGTGTGTGTTTGTATATGTATGTGAATATATATATGCAAATATGTAAATGTGAATGTGTTTCTGTTAGTTTCATTAATGAAACGGAATCGACGAAATGTATTCTAAGGTTTGGTATGGATATACTTTGAAATTGCTGAGGAAACCAAATGATGGACTGCGCATAGTCTCGTTATTTGCAACTTTTTCCGAAGATATACGTTGATCCAAGATTATACATGTATCTGCGCAAGATTCCAAGCTTTCATATCTTACTGGACACTTAAATGTGTGTCAAAAGACTTACATCACGACACGGCCACTCAGCTAAGATACTCTATCATATTTACGGTATCCCATTATATAATATGAAATTGTCGTGTTTGCCTTTACTGAACACCTTGAAGTTAGCATTTATATATAAGCATGTTTTGGCTTTCACTGCCAGTGATTTCTCTGGCTTATTGTATCCACATCTTTGCATATCAGTTACATAATGTCAGCAATCTTTCAAAACCTCGCCAGCTGATTCTAATCAGGAGATTTTCTTTCTAAAACCCAAATGTAACATGAGATCTTTGATAAGATTCGTTTATTAGCTTCCTTGAATGAGTAATCCTTAGATCTATCTTAATTTTATACGAATAGAAAGCCTTAGGCTTGTTTCAATTTTGATATCTTTGACTTTGAATCATCCATATATATATACACGTGTGTGTGTGTGTGTGTGTGTGTGTGTGTGTGTGTGTGTGTGTGTGTGTGTGTGTGTGTGTGTGTTAATGTGTTTATGTAAAAATAATGCACTTATGTATCTATATATTAATGGAGTGAATGTTACAAGAAATGTGCTGGTTCTAAGAAATTTGTTGATTTCAATACTTAGCCAAGCACATACAAGCAGACACAGGAAATGAGAAAGACTACCAGTCAACCACTTTTAAAAAGACGTATTCATTTTGCTGTATCGGAGCAACAGGAATTAGATTTTTGTTCGAGCAACCTAAAATGGTTTACTAGAAAAATTTAATTTATAACTGGTTGTTGAGAGCATTTAACGTTTATAGATTATTATCTAGTCCTCGTTTAATTTCAATATATATGGTACAAATGTCAAAAGAAACTACAGTATTTATTGTTTAAGTATTTCCATTTCGAAATAATGTTGTTATTTATGCCTAGTTCACTTACGTTATAAGAAATATTACCAATATATTTTCTGTTTTATGTTTCCATTATTTAATGCTTCTCATTTAAAACTGTTCTAGGTCTCATACTGAATATGGCGTACATATGAAATTCAACGTTCGATTCTATATTATTAAAGTCGAGGTCATTCTCCTGAAGTCTTTAACCATAATCTTTCAGTTTTCTTATAGTATTTTCATACGAATTTTCGAAGAATGTCTCTGTCACTTGGGTGATTTTCTGACTTTTTGACAAATTATTTAAAGGTTATTTTCTGCATTAATATGTGTAAACAATCTTTTGACATTTTCGAACAAAACTATGCATGAATTGTTTAGCTTTTCCAATATTTCTATATCTTTTTTTTTGTTATTTTTCAGATATAATATTATAGAAATATAAGCCTGTGTGTTCATGTATGTGTATGTCTCCAAGTTTACACACACACACACATACATATATATATATTTATGTATATATATAAATATGTGTGTGTGTATATTTATGTACAGATGTATATCTATATGTGTATGTTGACATATTTATATATATTAAATACCTCTCTCTCTCTCTGTATATATATGTATATATATATATATATATATATATATATATATATATATATATATATATATATATATATATATATATATATATATATATATATATATATATATATATATATGCACATGTTTGTGTGTGTGTGCGTATGTGTTTCTTTACCAGAGGTCATCCAAATATAACTAATCTTTCACTTTTGATATTTTAGAAATATTTAGTAACGATTCGGATGTTGAAGATAGTTTTGGTTCTGTTTTTTTTTCCTCTGCTTCTTCTGTTGTTCGACGTGACGTCTTTGTATTTGTGACTTACGTAAATCATTGACATATTCACTTCAATAATTTCCAAGATATGTAAGTCTGTAATAGTTTTGACTTATTTCAAGTACAATTTATCACTGCGAGGATTTGGATGGCTGTGAAGTAGGCGTGAAACTGAGTGAGAGATACTTCTGAAGCGTAGGTCGATACCGGCTTCAACTATATTTACTTCTAATCAAATAACATACATTCGGTTAAGCAATCGCTTTAAAAATTTCAAATTTTGTATATCTGGAAACATAAGTTATTTTCAGTAAAGAAGTCGTTACATTGTAGTTTTTCACACCCACATACACATTTATACATACCTACCTACATAGAAACATACATACACACCGTTATATCTATCTATCTATCCATCTATCTATCTATCTATCTATCTATCTATCTATCTATCTATCTATCAATCTGTCTATCTATCTATCTTATTTCTTTATTGCTCACAAGGGGTTAAACATGGAGGGATTAACATAGAGGGTTAAGCATAGACAAAGAGATTAAGTCGATTACATCGACTCCAGTGCGTAACTGGTACTTATTTTATCGACACCCGAAAGGATGAAAGGCAAAGTCGACCTCGGCGGAATTTGAACTCAGTAGGTAACGGCAGACGAAATACCGCTAAGCATTTCGCCCGATGTGCTAACATTTCTGCCAGCTCGGCGCATTTATTATGTCTATCTATCTATCTATCTATCTATCTATATATCTATCTATCTATCTATCTATCTATCTGTCTGTCTGTCTGTCTGCCTGTATGTGAGACTGTCTGTCTATCTGTCTGTCTATATACCTATATTATTATTATTATTATTATTATTATTATTGTTGTTGTTGTTGTTGTTATTGTTGTTGTTGTTGTTGTTATTATTATTATTATTATCATTATTATTATTATTATTATTATTATTATTATTATTATTAATATTAGTAGTAGTAGTAGTAGTAGTAGTAGTAGTAGTACTATCATCTAAATTTTATTTCCATTTCTTTCTGAGTGTCGTCCTGACACCAAGGGCAAACAATTGGTAGTCCGTTAAATTAACAAAAGACAACACCAGATTGTTCATTGACGACGTCAAGTTATCTAATAGAAATAGAGGGAAAACGGAAAAAAAAGATAAAAGGAAAAAAAATAGCAAAATATAGAAAAAAAGAGAAGAGGAACAAAATGACTCCGGTGCTCCAGCATAGCCATAGTCAAATGACTGAAGCAAATAACGGAAGAAGCGAAAAAGCGGAATGGAGGAACGAAAATTCGCAGTGACAAGTAAACAATAGATGCGATATATTAGTTAAACCAATCTTTTGCACTTCCTGCATGGATGATAAGCCAGGATCATTTCCAAGTAATTTTCAGTTCCTGTTTTGATCATACCAAGTGCTCCTACAATCATTGTTATTGTAACCGTCTTGAGATGCCACATTTTTCGAATTCAATCAGCAAATCTTATTTACTCAGTTTACCAAATTCTTTTTCCGAGATATTACGATCAGAAGGAATACTCCCGTCGATCAATAAAAAGAAATTATTGATTTTGTCTTTTACAACAATATCCGATTTATTAGCTTTGATGCTTTTGACTGTGTGTACTAGACAGTCCCAAGTAATCGTTATATTTTCTCCCTCAGTTACAACCTCAGTGTAGTGCTTACACCATTTGTCAGAAGTTAGTACATTTTACCTCTTATTTATATGAATGTAGGTGTCTTGACACAATCGCATATGATGAGAACTATATTTTTCCTTTATTGTAACAAACTGTGCCTAGCGTTTTGTATTAATTTTCTTTATACACATTAGTGCATAATTTTTGATGATAAATACATGTTTGCTGACAGGAAACTAAGCCCAGAATGAGCCGAGCGAGCAGTCCTTAGTGAAAAGACTACGGAAATAGCCGAAAGTGAACGTTCAGTATAAGGAAATAAGGAATTGTTGAGTTGGTGTTTTCTGGATATTGCAGGCTCCGTAAGCATACATGTATTCATTTACGTGCTTGTGGTACAGCATTAGAGCATTTAAACTCTTATTTCTAGCAATGATGGTGTGTGTGTGTGTGTGTCTCTCTCTCTCTCTCTCTCTCTCTCTATATATATATATATATATATATATATATATATATATATATATATGTATGCATATCATAATTAGTATGGATGGCTTATTCACAATTTTACAACCTAAAGGCAGAAATATATATATATATATATATATATATATATATATATATATATATATATATATATATAAAGTAAACCCCCAAAACGACGAAGAACAACACAAAAGAAAAACAAGACAGCGAAGAAGTGGTACATGTAAAGTAGTAGCAGACGCCCAGGGAAGGTAAGAAATATGGTTTAACGCTTCGAGCAAAGCTCATCATCAGAAACAGATGAACGTCTAGTAGAAAAGGAAGACGGAGGAAAAAAAATCGCCTACAATTGACATGTTGCTACACACACACACATACACACTCACACCCACCCACCCACACACACACACACACACACACACACACACGCACGCACACAATATTGTTTTGTTTTCCTGATGCAGTAAACCTGTTTGAACCAAGTAAGAGTAGAATATGAATATTTAATGCCGTGCTGATATTACGATTCATCGTCATAGTATAGGCCAATTACAGTAATACATCTGCGTTAATTTGAAAATTGTAGTGTTATTTTATTGTGAATAGTTATTTTATAACTGTAAATCCCCCTGATATTTAAACGTCATTATATGGGACATTCTTGGTATGTAAATATTTTATTTGACATCTATTTCTAAATGCAACATATTGTAATCCCTTTATTACTTAACACTGAATACAGTATTAATATTTGTTTTACCTTACATCATTAGAATCCGAATTACAGTGAGATTAAATGCGGTATATGTTTTATTAAACAGCAGAAAAGCATGAATTGTTAATGCGCAGGGATAGTTAATGCATTCATAATTTTTCCGTAAACAACTTTCTAAAAATTCATGTCTAAATGTTGTCACCTGAGTTTGAATAAAATAACAAAATATTTATTTTTGCTTTCAGGTAAAGAAATAAATTTTGTTTAAGAATTTCCATATAATACATAACTAAAATACGCATATTTATTTGCGTTTGTGTGTGTGTGTGTATATATATATATATATATATATATATATATATATATATATATATATATATATATATATATATAATCATAAATATATAGGGATTGACAGTAACCTGCTTCTCCAACATACTGAGAATTCAGAAATAGCAGCCAAAGAACTACTGATTCCAAAACTACAAATTATTACTCTAAATTGATAGCGATATTTCTGATTGGCGATTCCCTGCCCTGCATATCTATATATATATACATATATAGTATGCGTGAGTGCAACAAAATATATTTTTTTTGTAATCTTTCTTTACAAGCCTGGCTCATTTAGATCCTAATGGGACTACTAAACATTTATTTGTGAATAGCAGTCACCAGTGTCTAGTCTTCTGTCTCTCTGAACATAAATAAGTAACGTTACTTTTTCCTTCTTAAAGTGATTGATTACCATCTTTTCGTGCTCCGTATTCGTTCCCAAGAGAATAATTTGGTAAAGGATTGTAGCTCAAAGAGAGATTTGTATTATTATATCCGCTTCTCTTAAGGAAAATCTATTTGTAACAATGCATTGTCGGTCATTTCTTTAACTTATATTGATCTATATCGAATATACTGTGTTTACTGAAAAGAGATAGAATAGAAAAGATGACTCTATGCGTTTTTGTCATTTCAGAACTGTTGCATCTATGTATTTATTTTAGACGCAAATTCCAGATGATATATCATACGTTTAAGACTATGTGGTAAACAAGAGCAAGTAACTCATAACGAAGACTGGCATGCCAAAAATTATTTTAAGAAATCAGAATAGTATCTATTTACCGAAGAAAGGATATTAGTTATCTATTCTGCGCCAATTAAAATGTGTATAACGTAATTATCGCTCTTATCAACGGTACTACTTATCAAGAATAAAGTCGTTTGCCAAATTGAACCAAAGAATGGCTTCTGGTGCGAAACCATCGATCCATTTCATAAGTTCCCCGTTCCATCAAGATTGTCATGTCACACATATCGTTCCATCGATATGTGTGACTAAGTTTGTATTTCAAGTCCTCTCGCACTATACATACATACATACATACATACACACATACATCAATGAGAATACACACATATATACATGAACATATGTATATATATATAGAGAGAGAGTTAGGGGGATACATTTGCAATCATAAGATCGTAGTTTCCATTCTGAGACTGGCGTTACTTTGTGTTCTTGAACAGAACATTTCTTTCTACGTTTCTCCAGTTCAATCAGTTAAATTAGCACTAAATCACGAAATCAGTTTGATTTTTGCCCATTGATGAGACACTTACGCACCTCTCAGTGCAACAGGTTTCTACAGTTGGCGTAATTTCAGTGCTTTCTAGATTATTCTGTAAAGGTTATTTCTACAGATAATCTACAGAAATTATAGCCAGCCCTGATTTTTTGTACAATGCGATTAATATGTAAATTGGAATATTCTATAGTATATCTGTAGAAAAACCTCAAACGGATAATGTAAAACACTAATAACGGAGTACAACCCCATCCGGTATATGGCATATACATTCATTAACCATTTTCGTCTTCGATCTCATTGTCTAACGTCTCAAATGAGACATCTAATGTCTCAATACGAAACGTTGTAGCGAAAAATGAGTGCTGGTTATAATTTCTGTAGAATAGTGTAAAATGAACTTCTAACGTAGTAGGACGTGGTGTTGACTTATAAAACATTTAATATACTTTATATAATGAAATGCCATGTACCTAAAAGGCATTAAACTTAAATGTGATACACAAAAGGAAATAGTATAAATACATATTACAGAGGTATCAAGCTTTTAGATCAGGTAATGAAAGTCACGGAGAGGGTCATAGCTCAACTGCTTAGGGAGCGAGTCAGTTTAGATGAGATGCAGTTTGGGTTCGTGCCTGGGAAAAGCACCATTGATGCTATATTTCTGGTAAGACAACTTCAGGAGAAATACCTAGCCAAGGATAAACCTCTGTTCCTGGCTTTCGTTGATATGGAGAAAGCCTTTGACAGGGTCCCCCGATCTCTTATTTAGTGGTCAATGAGGAAACTAGGGATAGATGAGTGGTTAGTGAGAGCTGTGCGAGCCATGTACAGAAACACTGTCAGTAAGGTGAGGGTTGGAAGAGAGTACAGTGAAGAATTCCGGGTGGAGGTAGGGGTCCACCAAGGTTCTGTCCTCAGCCCCCTCCTATTTATCATAGTTCTCCAGGCTATAACAGAGGAATTCAAGACAGAATGCCCCTGGGAGCTCCTCTATGCTGATGACCTTGCACTAATTGCTGAATCACTATCACAATTAGAGGAGAAGTTTCAGGTATGGAAGCAAGGACTAGCATCGAAGGGCCTTAGAGTCAACCTAGCTAAAACCAAAGTCCTCATAAGTAGGAAGGCAGGCAAAACACAAACCTGCTCGATCTGTAGAAAAGGAGTGGGAAGTAACTCTATAAGATGCACCCAGTGCAAGCTATGGACACATAAGAGGTGCAGCAATATCAAAGGAAGGTTAACTAGGAAGTTAGTTTTTGTTTGCAGCAGATGTTCTGGAGCTATAAATACTGGGAATGTGCAGAAAACTACTTCTGCCACATTCCAGGGAGAAAAACTAGAAGTGGTTGATAGCTACCGCTATCTTGGTGACCAAATTAGCAGTGGAGGTGGGTGCACTGAAAGCGTAGCTGCTAGAATTAGAATAGCCTGGGCAAAGTTCACAGAGCTCTTACCTCTGCTGGCGACAAAGGGTCTCTCTCTCAGAGTAAAAGGCAGATTGTATGACGCATGTGTACGAACAGCCATGCTTCATGGCAGTGAAACATGGGCCGTGACTGCTGAGGACATGCGTAGGCTCGCAAGGAATGAAGCCAGTATGCTCCGATGGATGTGTAATGTCAGTGTGCATACTAGACATAGTATCAGTACTTTGAGAGAAAAGTTGAACTTACGAAGCATCAGTTGTGGTGTGCAAGAGAGACGACTGCGCTGGTATGGTCATGTAGCGAGAATGCATTAGGATAGCTGTCTGAAAAAGTGCCACACCTTCCTGTGGAAGAGGTAGGCCCAGGAAGACCTGGGATGAGATGATAAGGCACGACATTCGAACATTGGGCCTCACGAGCCGATAACTTCTGACCGAGACCTTTGGAAATATAGTGTGCGCGAGAAGACCCGGCAAGCCAAGTGAGACCTAAATCTAAGGCCCAGCCAGTCCAATTATGCGTACCTTCCTTCCTTCATTGGACACTAAATTCCACTTGCGAAGACCTGTTGAGGCAAGTGAAATAGAAATCAAGTTAAGTTGGACACTAAACTCCATTGCGTAGGCCTGTTGAGGCAATTGAAATCGAAATCGAGTTAAATAAAAATAGACACTAAACCCCACTTGCGAAGACCTGTTGAGGCAAGTGAAATAGAAATAGATCGTTGCCGTGCCTCTGAACTGGCTCTTGTGCGGGTCCGTCGTAGGATTTTTGAGCGAGATCGTTGCCAGTGCCCCTAGACTGGCTCATGTGCAGGCGCCACATGAAATGTTTGGAGCGGTATCGTTGCCAGTGCCCGTGGACTGGCTCATGTGCGGGCGACACATGAAATCTTTCGAGCGGGTTCGTTGCCAGTGCCCCTGGACTGGTTCTTGTGCGGGTGACACATGAAATATTTCGAGGGGGATCGTTGCCAGAGCCACCGAACTGGCTCTTGTGTGGGACCGTCGTAGGATTTTCGAGCGAGATCGTTGCCAGTGCCTCTGGACTGGTTCATGTGTGGGCGACACATAAAATCTTTCGAGCGAGATCGTTGCCAGTGCCCCTGGACTGGCTCTTGTGCGGGTGACACATGAAATCTTTCGAGCGAGATCGTTGCCAGTGCCTCTGGGCTGGCTCTTGTGCGGGTGACACATGAGGTTTTCGAGCGAGATCGTTGCCGCTGCCCCTGGACTGGCTCATGTGCGGGCGAGACATGATATCGTTCGATCGAGATCGTTGCCAGTGCCCGTGGACTGGCTCATGTGCGGGCGACACGTGAAATATTTCGAGCGAGGTTGCCGGTGCCCGTGGACTGACACATGTGCGGGCGACACTTGAAATATTTCGATTGAGATCGTTGCCAGTGCCCCGGGACTGGCTCTTGTGCGGGCGATACATGAAATGTTTCGAGAGGGATCGTTGCCAGTGCCCCTGGACTGGCTCATGTGTGGGCGACACATGAAATCTTTCGAGCGAGATCGTTGCCGGTGTCCCTGGACTGGCTCATATGCGGGTAACACATGAAATATTTCGAGCGTGATCGTTGCAAGTGCCCCTGGACTGGTTCATGTCCGGGCGACACATGATATCTTTCGAGCGAGATCGTTGCCAGTGGCCATGGACTGGCTCATGTGCGAGCGACACATGAAATCTTTCGAGCGTGATCACTGCCAGTGCCCCTGGACTAGCTCATGTGTGGGCGACACATGAAATCTTTCGAACGGGATCGTTGTCAGTGCACCTGGACTGGCCCTTGTGCGGGAGACACATGAGACCTTTCGAGCGGGAATGTTGCCAGTGCCCCCGGACTGGTTGTTGTGCGGGTGACACATGCAATATTTCCAGCGGGATCGTTGCCAGTGCACCTGGACTGGCCCTTGTGCGGGTGACGAATGAAATATTTCGAGCGGGATCGTTGCCAGTGCCCTTGAACTGGATCTTGTGTTGGACCGTCGTAGGATTTTATATTCAGATCGTTGCCGGTGCCCCTGGACTGGCTCATGTGCGGGCGACACATGAAATGATTCGAGTGGGATCGTTGCCAGTGCACCTGGACTGGCTCTTGTGCGGGTGACACATGAAATTTTTCGAGCGGGATCGTTGCCAGTGCCCCTGGACTGGTTCACGTGCGGGCGACACATCAAATTTTTCGAGCGGGATCGTTGCCAGTGCCCCTGGACTGGCTCTTGTGCGGGTGACACATGAAATCTTTCGCGCGGGATCGTTGCCAGTGCCCGTGGACTGGCTCATGTGCGGGCGACACGTGAAATATTTCGAGCGAGGTTGCCGGTGCCCGTGGACTGACACATGTGCGGGCGACACTTGAAATATTTCGATTGAGATCGTTGCCAGTGCCCCGGGACTGGCTCTTGTGCGGGCGATACATGAAATGTTTCGAGAGGGATCGTTGCCAGTGCCCCTGGACTGGCTCATGTGTGGGCGACACATGAAATCTTTCGAGCGAGATCGTTGCCGGTGTCCCTGGACTGGCTCATATGCGGGTAACACATGAAATATTTCGAGCGTGATCGTTGCAAGTGCCCCTGGACTGGTTCATGTCCGGGCGACACATGATATCTTTCGAGCGAGATCGTTGCCAGTGGCCATGGACTGGCTCATGTGCGAGCGACACATGAAATCTTTCGAGCGTGATCACTGCCAGTGCCCCTGGACTAGCTCATGTGTGGGCGACACATGAAATCTTTCGAACGGGATCGTTGTCAGTGCACCTGGACTGGCCCTTGTGCGGGCGACACATGAGACCTTTCGAGCGGGAATGTTGCCAGTGCCCCCGGACTGGTTGTTGTGCGGGTGACACATGCAATATTTCCAGCGGGATCGTTGCCAGTGCACCTGGACTGGCCCTTGTGCGGGTGACGAATGAAATATTTCGAGCGGGATCGTTGCCAGTGCCCTTGAACTGGATCTTGTGTTGGACCGTCGTAGGATTTTATATTCAGATCGTTGCCGGTGCCCCTGGACTGGCTCATGTGCGGGCGACACATGAAATGATTCGAGCGGGATCGTTGCCAGTGCACCTGGACTGGCTCTTGTGCGGGTGACACATGAAATTTTTCGAGCGGGATCGTTGCCAGTGACCCTGGACTGGTTCACGTGCGGGCGACACATCAAATTTTTCGAGCGGGATCGTTGCCAGTGCCCCTGGACTGGCTCTTGTGCGGGTGACACATGAAATCTTTCGCGCGGGATCGTTGCCAGTGCCCATGGACTGGTTCTTGTGCGGGTGACATGTGAAATATTTCGAGCGGGATCGTTGCCAGTGCCCCTGGAGTGGCTCGTGTGCGGGCGACACATGAAATCTTTCGAGCGAGATCGTTGCCGGTGCCCCTGGGCTGGCTCTTGTGCGGGTGACACATGAAATTTTTCGAGCGAGATCGTTGCCGGAGCCCCTGGAGTGTCTCATGTGCGGGCGACACATGAAATCTATCAAACGGGATCGTTGCCAGTGCCCCTGGACTAGCTCATGGGCGGGCGACACATGAAATCTTTCGAGCGGTTCATGTGCGGGTGACACATGAAATGTTTCCAGCGGGATCGTTGCCAGTGCCCCTGGACTGGCTCTTGTGCGAGTGACACATGAAATTTTTCAAGTGAGTTCATTGCCAGTGCCACTGAACTGGCTCTTGTTTGTGACCGTCGTAGGATTTTCGAGCGGGATCGTTGCCAGTACCCCTGGACTGGCTCATGTGCGGGCGACACATGAAATCTTTCGAGCGGGATCGTTGCCAGTGCACCTGGACTGGCTCATGTGCGGGCGACACATGAATTCTTTGGAGCGTGATCGTTGCCAGTGACCCTTGACTGGTTTATGTCCGGGCGAGACATGATATCGTTCGAGCGAGATCGTTGCCAGTGCCCCGAGACTGGCTCATGTGCGGGCGACACTTGAAATATTTCGAGCGGGATCGTTGCCAGTGCCCCTGGACTGGCTCTTGTGCGGGTGGCACATGAAATGTTTGGAGCGGGATCGTTGCCAATGCCCCTGGACTGGCTCATGTGCGGGCGGCACTTGATATATTTCGAGCGGGATCGTTGCCAGTGCCCCTGGACTGGCTCATGTGCGGGCGATACGTGAAATATTTCGAGGGGGATCGTTGCTAGTGCCCCTGGACTGGCTCATGTGCGGGCGACACATGATATCTTTCGAGCGAGATCGATGCCGGTGCCCCTGGGCTGGCTCTTGTGGGGGCGACACATGAAATATTTCGATCGGGATCGTTGCCAGCGCACCAGGACTGGTTCTTGTGCGGGTGACACATGAAATATTTCGAGCGGGATCGTTGCCAGTGCCCCTGAACTGGCTCTTGTGTGGGTCCGTCGTAGGATTTTCGACCGAGATGGTTGCCAGTGCCCATGGACTGGCTCATGTGCGAGCGATACCTGAAATCTTTCGAGCAGGATCGTTGGCAGTGCCCCTGGACTGGCTCATGTGCGGGTGGCAGACACATGAATTCTTTCGATCGAGATCTTTGCCGGTGCCCCTGGAGTGGCTCATGTGCGGGCGACACATGAAATCTTTCAAAAGGGATCGTTGCCAGTGCCCCTGGACTGGCTCATGGGCGGGCGACACATGAAATCTTTCGAGCGTGATCACTGCCAGTGCCCCTGGACTAGCTCATGTGCGGGCGACACATGAAATCTTTCGAACGGGATCGTTGTCAGTGCACCTGGACTGGCCCTTGTGCGGGCGACACATGAGACCTTTCGAGCGGGAATGTTGCCAGTGCCCCCGGACTGGTTGTTGTGCGGGTGACACATGCAATATTTCCAGCGGGATCGTTGCCAGTGCACCTGGACTGGCCCTTGTGCGGGTGACGAATGAAATATTTCGAGCGGGATCGTTGCCAGTGCCCTTGAACTGGCTTTTGTGTTGGACCGTCGTAGGATTTTATATTCAGATCGTTGCCGGTGCCCCTGGACTGGCTCATGTGCGGGCGACACATGAAATGATTCGAGCGGGATCGTTGCCAGTGCACCTGGACTGGCTCTTGTGCGGGTGACACATGAAATTTTTCGAGCGGGATCGTTGCCAGTGCCCCTGGACTGGTTCACGTGCGGGCGACACATCAAATTTTTCGAGCGGGATCGTTGCCAGTGCCCCTGGACTGGCTCTTGTGCGGGTGACACATGAAATCTTTCGAGCGGGATCGTTGCCAGCGCACCAGGACTGGGTCTTGTGCGGGTGACACATGAAATATTTCGAGCGGGGTCGTTGCCAGTGCCCCTGAACTGGCTCTTGTGTGGGTCCGTCGTAGGATTTTCGACCGAGATGGTTGCCAGTGCCCATGGACTGGCTCATGTGCGAGCGATACCTGAAATCTTTCGAGCAGGATCGTTGCCAGTGCCCCTGGATTGGCTCTTGTGCGGGTGACACATGAAATCTTTCGCGCGGGATCGTTGCCAGTGCCCATGGACTGGTTCTTGTGCGGGTGACATGTGAAATATTTCGAGCGGGATCGTTGCCAGTGCCCCTGGAGTGGCTCATGTGCGGGCGACACATGAAATCTTTAGAGCGGGATCGTTGCCGGTGCCCCTGGACTGGCTCATGTGCGGTTGACACATGAAATATTTCGAGCGGGATCGTTGCCAGTGCCCCTGAACTGGCTCTTGTGTGGGTCCGTCGTAGGATTTTCGACCGAGATGGTTGCCAGTGCCCCTGGACTGGTTCACGTGCGGGCGACACATCAAATTTTTCGAGCGGGATCGTTGCCAGTGCACCTGGACTGGCTCTTGTGCGGGTGACACATTAAATCTTTCGCGCGGGACCGTTGCCAGTGCCCATGGACTGGTTCTTGTGCGGGTGACATGTGAAATATTTCGAGCGGGATCGTTGCCAGTGCCCCTGGAGTGGCTCATGTGCGGGCGACACATGAAATCTTTAGAGCGGGATCGTTGCCGGTGCCCCTGGACTGGCTCATGTGCGGTTGACACATGAAATCTTTCGAGCGAGATCGTTGCCGGTGCCCCTGGGCTGGCTCTTGTGCGGGTGACACATGAAATCTTTCGAGCGAGATCGTTGCCGGAGCCCCTGGAGTGTCTCATGTGCGGGCGACACATGAAATCTTTCGAGCGAGATCGTTGCCGGAGCCCCTGGAGTGTCTCATGTGCGGGCGACACATGAAATCTTTCAAACGGGATCGTTGCCAGTGCCCCTGGACTGGCTCATGGGCGGGCGACACATGAAATCTTTCGAGCGGTTCATGTGCGGGTGACACATGAAATGTTTCCAGCGGGATCGTTGCCAGTGCCCCTGGACTGGCTCTTGTGCGAGTGACACATGAAATTTTTCAAGTGAGTTCATTGCCAGTGCCACTGAACTGGCTCTTGTTTGTGACCGTCGTAGGATTTTCGAGCGGGATCGTTGCCAGTGTCCCTGGACTGGCTCATGTGCGGGCGATACCTGAAATATTTCGAACGGGATCGTTGCCAGTGCCTCTGGACTGGCTCATGTGCGGGCGAGAGATGAGTTCTTTCGAGCGAGATCATTACCGTTGCCCCTGTGCTGGCTCTTGGGCGGGTGACACATGAGGTTTTTCGAGCGAAATCGTTGCCGGTGCCCCTGGACTGGCTTATGTGCGGGCGACACATGAAATCTTTCGAGCGGGATCATTGCCAGAGCCCCTGGACTGGCACATGTGCGGGCGATACATGAAATCTTTCGAGCGGGATCGTTGCCAGTGCACCTGGACTGGCTCATGTGCGGGCGACACATGAATTCTTTGGAGCGTGATCGTTGCCAGTGACCCTTGACTGGTTTATGTCCGGGCGAGACATGATATCGTTCGAGCGAGATCGTTGCCAGTGCCCCGGGACTGGCTCATGTGCGGGCGACACTTGAAATATTTCGAGCGGGATCGTTGCCAGTGCCCCTGGACTGGCTCTTGTGCGGGTGGCACATGAAATGTTTGGAGCGGGATCGTTGCCAATGCCCCTGGACTGGCTCATGTGCGGGGGGCACTTGATATATTTCGAGCGGGATCGTTGCCAGTGCACCTGGACTGGCTCATGTGCGGGCGATACGTGAAATATTTCGAGGGGGATCGTTGCTAGTGCCCCTGGACTGGCTCATGTGCGGGCGACACATGATATCTTTCGAGCGAGATCGATGCCGGTGCCCCTGGGCTGGCTCTTGTGGGGGCGACACATGAAATATTTCGAGCGGGATCGTTGCCAGCGCACCAGGACTGGTTCTTGTGCGGGTGACACATGAAATATTTCGAGCGGGATCGTTGCCAGTGCCCCTGAACTGGCTCTTGTGTGGGTCCGTCGTAGGATTTTCGACCGAGATGGTTGCCAGTGCCCATGGACTGGCTCATGTGCGAGCGATACCTGAAATCTTTCGAGCAGGATCGTTGGCAGTGCCCCTGGACTGGCTCATGTGCGGGTGGCAGACATATGAATTCTTTCGATCGAGATCGTTGCCGGTGCCCCTGGAGTGGCTCATGTGCGGGCGACACATGAAATCTTTCAAACGGGATCGTTGCCAGTGCCCCTGGACTGGCTCATGGGCGGGCGACACATGAATTCTTTGGAGCGTGATCGTTGCCAGTGACCCTTGACTGGTTTATGTCCGGGCGAGACATGATATCGTTCGAGCGAGATCGTTGCCAGTGCCCCGGGACTGGCTCATGTGCGGGCGACACTTGAAATATTTCGAGCGGGATCGTTGCCAGTGCCCCTGGACTGGCTCTTGTGCGGGTGGCACATGAAATGTTTGGAGCGGGATCGTTGCCAATGCCCCTGGACTGGCTCATGTGCGGGCGGCACTTGATATATTTCGAGCGGGATCGTTGCCAGTGCACCTGGACTGGCTCATGTGCGGGCGATACGTGAAATATTTCGAGGGGGATCGTTGCTAGTGCCCCTGGACTGGCTCATGTGCGGGCGACACATGATATCTTTCGAGCGAGATCGATGCCGGTGCTCCTGGGCTGGCTCTTGTGGGGGCGACACATGAAATATTTCGAGCGGGATCGTTGCCAGTGCCCCTGAACTGGCACTTGTGTGGGTCCGTCGTAGGAATTTCGACCGAGATGGTTGCCAGTGCCCATGGACTGGCTCATGTGCGAGCGATACCTGAAATCTTTCAAGCAGGATCGTTGGCAGTGCCCCTGGACTGGCTCATGTGCGGGTGGCAGACATATGAATTCTGTCGATCGAGATCGTTGCCGGTGCCCCTGGAGTGGCTCATGTGCGGGCGACACATGAAATCTTTCAAACGGGATCGTTGCCAGTGCCCCTGGACTGGCTCATGGGCGGGCGACACATGAAATCTTTCGATCGTGATCACTGCCAGTGCCCGTGGACTAGCTCATGTGCGGGCGACACATGAAATCTTTCGAACGGGATCGTTGTCAGTGCACCTAGACTGGCCCTTGTGCGGGCGACACATGAGACCTTTCGAGCGGGAATGTTGCCAGTGCCCCCGGACTGGTTGTTGTGCGGGTGACACATGCAATATTTCCAGCGGGATCGTTGCCAGTGCACCTGGACTGGCCCTTGTGCGGGTGACGAATGAAATATTTCGAGCGGGATCGTTGCCAGTGCCCTTGAACTGGCTCTTGTGTTGGACCGTCGTAGGATTTTATATTCAGATCGTTGCCGGTGCCCCTGGACTGGCTCATGTGCGGGCGACACATGAAATGATTCGAGCGGGATCGTTGCCAGTGCACCTGGACTGGCTCTTGTGCGGGTGACACATGACATTTTTCGAGCGGGATCGTTGCCAGTGCCCCTGGACTGGTTGACGTGCGGGCGACACATCAAATTTTTCGATCGGGATCGTTGCCAGTGCCCCTGGACTGGCTCTTGTGCGGGTGACACATGAAATCTTTCGCGCGGGATCGTTGCCAGCGCACCAGGACTGGTTCTTGTGCGGGTGACACATGAAATATTTCGAGCGGGATCGTTGCCAGTGCCCCTGAACTGGCTCTTGTGTGGGTCCGTCGTAGGATTTTCGACCGAGATGGTTGCCAGTGCCCATGGACTGGCTCATGTGCGAGCGATACCTGAAATCTTTCGAGCAGGATCGTTGGCAGTGCCCCTGGACTGGCTCATGTGCGGGTGGCAGACACATGAATTCTTTCGATCGAGATCGTTGCCGGTGCCCCTGGAGTGGCTCATGTGCGGGCGACACATGAAATCTTTCAAACGGGATCGTTGCCAGTGCCCCTGGACTGGCTCATGGGCGGGCGACACATGAAATCTTTCGAGCGTGATCACTGCCAGTGCCCGTGGACTAGCTCATGTGCGGGCGACACATGAAATCTTTCGAACGGGATCGTTGTCAGTGCACCTGGACTGGCCCTTTTGCGGGCGACACATGAGACCTTTCGAGCGGGAATGTTGCCAGTGCCCCCGGACTGGTTGTTGTGCGGGTGACACATGCAATATTTCCAGCGGGCTCGTTGCCAGTGCACCTGGACTGGCCCTTGTGCGGGTGACGAATGAATTATTTCGAGCGGGATCGTTGCCAGTGCCCTTGAACTGGCTCTTGTGTTGGACCGTCGTAGGATTTTATATTCAGATCGTTGCCGGTGCCCCTGGACTGGCTCATGTGCGGGCGACACATGAAATGATTCGAGCGGGATCGTTTCCAGTGCACCTGGACTGGCTCTTGTGCGGGTGACACATGAAATTTTTCGAGCGGGATCGTTGCCAGTGCCCCTGGACTGGTTCCCGTGCGGGCGACACATCAAATTTTTCGAGCGGGATCGTTGCCAGTGCCCCTGGACTGGCTCTTGTGCGGGTGACACATGAAATCTTTCGCGCGGGATCGTTGCCAGTGCCCATGGACTGGTTCTTGTGCGGGTGACATGTGAAATATTTCGAGCGGGATCGTTGCCAGTGCCCCTGAACTGGCTCTTGTGTGGGTCCGTCGTAGGATTTTCGACCGAGATGGTTGCCAGTGCCCATGGACTGGCTCATGTGCGAGCGATACCTGAAATCTTTCGAGCAGGATCGTTGGCAGTGCCCCTGGACTGGCTCATGTGCGGGTGGCAGACACATGAATTCTTTCGATCGAGATCGTTGCCGGTGCCCCTGGAGTGGCTCATATGCGGGCGACACATGAAATCTTTCAAACGGGATCGTTGCCAGTGCCCCTGGACTGGCTCATGGGCGGGCGACACATGAAATCTTTCGAGCGTGATCACTGCCAGTGCCCCTGGACTAGCTCATGTGCGGGCGACACATGAAATCTTTCGAACGGGATCGTTGTCAGTGCACATGGACTGGCCCTTGTGCGGTCGACACATGAGACCTTTCGAGCGGGAATGTTGCCAGTGCCCCCGGACTGGTTGTTGTGCGGGTGACACATGCAATATTTCCAGCGGGATCGTTGCCAGTGCACCTGGACTGGCCCTTGTGCGGGTGACGAATGAAATATTTCGAGCGGGATCGTTGCCAGTGCCCTTGAACTGGCTCTTGTGTTGGACCGTCGTAGGATTTTATATTCAGATCGTTGCCGGTGCCCCTGGACTGGCTCATGTGCGGGCGACACATGAAATGATTCGAGCGGGATCGTTGCCAGTGCACCTGGACTGGCTCTTGTGCGGGTGACACATGAAATTTTTCGAGCGGGATCGTTGCCAGTGCCCCTGGACTGGTTCACGTGCGGGCGACACATCAAATTTTTCGAGCGGGATCGTTGCCAGTGCCCCTGGACTGGCTCTTGTGCGGGTGACACATGAAATCTTTCGCGCGGGATCGTTGCCAGTCCCCATGGACTGGTTCTTGTGCGGGTGACATGTGAAATATTTCGAGCGGGATCGTTGCCAGTGCCCCTGGAGTGGCTCATGTGCGGGCGACACATGAAATCTTTAGAGCGGGATCGTTGCCAGTGCCCCTGGACTGGCTCATGTGCGGGTGACACATGAAATCTTTCGAGCGAGGTCGTTGCCGGTGCCCCTGGAGTGGCTCATGTGCGGGCGACACATGAAATCTTTAGAGCGGGATCGTTGCCAGTGCCCCTGGACTGGCTCATGTGCGGGTGACACATGAAATCTTTCGAGCGAGATCGTTGCCGGTGCCCCTGAGCTGGCTCTTGTGCGGGTGACACATGAAATCTTTCGAGCGAGATCGTTGCCGGAGCCCCTGGAGTGTCTCATGTGCGGGCGACACACGAAATCTTTCAAACGGGATCGTTGCCAGTGCCCCTGGACTGGCTCATGGGCGGGCGACACATGAAATCTTTCGAGCGGTTCATGTGCGGGTGACACATGAAATGTTTCCAGCGGGATCGTTGCCAGTGCCCCTGGACTGCCTCTTCTGCGGGTGACACATGAAATTTTTCAAGTGAGTTCATTGCCAGTGCCACTGAACTGGCTCTTGTTTGTGACCGTCGTAGGATTTTCGAGCGGGATCGTTGCCAGTGCCCCTGGACTGGCTCATGTGCGGGCGATACCTAAAATATTTCGAACGGGATCGTTGCCAGTGCCTCTGGACTGGCTCATGTGCGGGCGAGACATGAATTCTTTCGAGCGAGATCGTTACCGTTGCCCCTGGGCTGGCTTTTGGGCGGGTGACACATGAGGTTTTCAGAGCGAAATCGTTGCCGGTGCCCCTGGACTGGCTTATGTGCGGGCGACACATGAAATCTTTCGAGCGGGATCATTGCCAGAGACCCTGGACTGGCACATGTGCGGGCGACACATGAAATCTTTCGAGCGGGATCGTTGCCAGTGCACCTGGACTGGCTCATGTGCGGGCGACACATGAATTCTTTGGAGCGTGATCGTTGCCAGTGACCCTTGACTGGTTCATGTCCGGGCGAGACATGATATCGTTCGTGAGAGATCGTTGCCAGTGCCCCGGGACTGGCTCATGTGCGGGCGACACTTGAAATATTTCAAGCGGGATCGTTGCCAGTGCCCCTGGATTGGCTCTTGTGCGGGTGGCACATGAAATGTTTGTAGCGGGATCGTTGCCAATGCCCCTGGACTGGCTCATGTGCGGGCGGCACTTGATATATTTCGAGCGGGATCGTTGCCAGTGCCCCTGGACTGGCTCATGTGCGGGCGATACGTGAAATATTTCGAGGGGGATCGTTGCTAGTGCCCCTGGACTGGCTCATGTGCGGGCGACACATGATATCTTTCGAGCGAGATCGATGCCGGTGCCCCTGGGCTGACTCTTGTGGGGGCGACACATGAAATTTTTCGCGCGGGATCGTTGCCAGTGCCCATGGACTGGTTCTTATGCGGGTGACACATGAAATATTTCGAGCGGGATCGTTGCCAGTGCCCCTGAACTGGCTCTTGTGTGGGACCGTCGTAGGATTTTCGACTGAGATGGTTGCCAGTGCCCATGGACTGGCTCATGTGCGAGCGATACCTGAAATCTTTCGAGCAGGATCGTTGGCAGTGCCCCTGGACTGGCTCATGTGCGGGTGGCAGACACATGAATTCTTTCGATCGAGATCGTTGCCGGTGCCCCTTGGCTGGATCCTGTGCGGGTGAGACATGAGGTTTTTCGAGCGAAATCGTTGCCAGTGCCCCTGGACTGGCTCTTGTGCGGGAGACCCATGAAATTTCTTGGATCGAGATCGTTGCTGGTGGCCCGGAACTGGCTCTTGTGTGGAGTTGTCGTAGGATTTTCGAACGAGATCGTTGCCAGTGACCCTGAACTGGCTCATGTGCGGGCGACACATGAAACCTTTCGAGCGGCATCGTTGCCTGTGCCCCTGGACTGGCTCATGTGCGGGCGACACATGAATTCTTTCGAGCGAGATCGTTGACGGTGCCCCTGGGCTGGCTCATGTGCGGATGACACATGAGTTTTTTCGAGCGAGATCGTTGCCAGTGACCCTGGACTGGCTCTTGTGCGGGTGACACATGAAATTTATTCGTGCGAGACCTTTGCCGGTGCCCCTAAACTGGCTCTTGTGTGGGGTTGTCGTAGGATTTTCGAGCGAGATCGTTGCCAGTGACCCTGAAATGACTCGTGTGCGGGCGTCACATGAAATCTTTCGAGCGGGATCATTGCCAGTGCCCCTGGACTGGCTAATGTGCAGGCGACACATGAAATCTTTCGTGCGAGATCGTTTCCAGTGCCCCTGAACTGGCTCTTGTGCGGGGCCGTCGTTGGATTTTCGAGCGAGATCTTTGCCGGTGCCCCTGGACGGGTTCTTGTGCGGGTGACATATGAGGTTTTTGGATCGAGATGAGCGTGGCTGTTGCCAGTTCCGCCTGACTGGCCTTCGTGCCGGTGACACATAAAAGCACCCATTACACTCTCTGAGTGGTTGGCGTTAGGATGGGCATCCACCTGTAGAAACTCTGCCAAATCAGATTGGAGCCTGATGTTGCCATCTGGTTTCACCAGTCCTCAGTCAAATCGTCCAACCCATGCTAGCATGGAAGGCGGACGTTAAACGACGACGACGACGACGACATCATATTACTAAAATTGAAATTACACGTGCTTTAATGGGTAAAAGTATTAACAATGGAGCTAATGTTGAATCAATATGAAATCTAAACGGTTCTCTAATAAATATGGACGTGCTTCTCATTAAATATTCGTCTAGACAATGGGTGGGAGATCCGTATTAAATAAGCACTATATGTTTAATAATTACTGCACACGAGTTGCCGTGATAACCTCATCAACCTCTGTGAAAGAAAATAATCTGTATGAAAACATAAGAGATATTCAAAAGTGTATCTAACTCAAAATTTGTGGTGCATTATTCAAATTAAATGTGTGTTTGTGAGTGTGAATGCGTAGTTATAAGCCAGATAATAAATACATTTACGAGGACGTTGACATAAAATGTGAAATATATGACGCTATGATAATTTATAAACTTTTGAGAAAATGTGAAAAGATTAAAATAAAATAAACGTTTTTCGAATGTTGGCTATTGAAATACATCACATAATGCTATATATGACAGTAGATGTATATTGCGTTACAAAACCGAATATTTCGACTTTTTCTGATCAAAAGGGAATTTTCGATATGACTATATACTAGCCATCCAGCAATTAAGATATAAAAAGTCTATGCTTCTGAAAGTGACTTCAATATAACTGCATGTGCATAAGTCGCCACAAAAAAAAAAAATATCGTGTGACTCTTTATGAAGCGATGTAGGTACTAGTTTCAAGACGAGTAAATGAAGATTTTGTATTATCAAATAGAATTATCTTATTTGAAATAAGGGGTATTAAGTACCTACCAGTTCTATTTTGATATAATTCCTGAATTCTCGACACATTTTGCGCAGTCTCAAAGCACATCAAGTATTTTGTGACGACGTTATGCGCATCACATCAGAGAGATTTTTTCTTTTAAACCTGCGCAGAATTATACCAATTATTTCTATTCTTAGCAATTATCTTTAAATATTGAAGAGAGTTGCAAAGTAAAAATTTCCTGAAACCATTATGTTTCGCCAGGAAATCAGTAATTTATCCATGGAAGATAAATCGGGGAAAAGTTATTGCTCGACCTCCAAGAAATAACCGTTATATAACACATTCTTTCTCTATGCGATATAAGATGCGAAAATGAAGACAAAGTACATCTAAAATAATGGAGTAGCTATCTTGTGATGAATAATATATCCATTTTTAATAGACTGTGGCAGATGCGAACGTGAAAACATGAGTGCTGCGTTTTTCGCTCTCAGAGAAAACGTCTCTTCCGCTAGATGACGTATGTTCCTTACAAAGGCGATCAAATGGTGCAACAGAACTCTGAAAATACTCTGGCGTTTCGCTCCCTTTGTCTATCTCCTCATCCAAACTACCCCGCCGGACGATGAAGTTCTAAAGAGTATGCGCGCGTATATATAGAATTCAGCATATAGGAACACTGTGGATGCCTGACGATATTTGCCAAACAGAAAAGCGAGTACCGAAATAATAACGTATCTATACATTAATAATAGGTCCTGAGAGATTCGAATACGGAAATCAAATCCAGTGCTTTTGGTTATAGGATAGCATGCTTGAAGACTGACGCAGGGTTATAAAAGTCCTTATAAAACACATTTACGTCACCGTTTCAATAGCCAATCATTTGCATCTTTCCAGGCTGTATACAACTTAGCAAGTAGTATGAATCTTGTATACAAGCGTTAAATATATAAAAGAATTACATTATAAAAAGAGACCATTAATCTTCTAGTAATGTCTATATATTTAAATGAATTCTAACATTTGTAACAATTATCTCACCGATGTTCTCTTTCAAAAGGTAGTTTCTAAATGAATAGTAACATATCAGACTTTCCTAATAATTCAATTTCTGTAAGCTAGTTAAGAATCTCCACGTACTTAACTCTTTATCAGAAAGAAGAATAATAAGATGTAAAATTATAATGGAATGTGACTCTCATAGGATTTAACCTATTAAATGTATGATTTTTCACCTCTCCATTTTAAGATATCTTCATTGTGTTCGAAACATATAATTGGTAGCGTTGTTAGGGTAATCCTGCACCTGAACGAAATAGCTCTACCCAATGCATTGTTTGATATCTTGTGTCTAGTAATATTTATTATCGTCATAGTCGTCATCACCATCATCATTATCATGATTATCTTCGTCGTCAACATCATCATTATCATTTTCACGATTATCATCACCGTCATCGTCATTATCTTGCTTCACCTTCTAATCATCATCATCGACATCATTGTCTCCCATAACCATCACGTTTCTTATACTCGTCATCTCAACCATCATCAGTATTACCAAAATTAACCCCCACTAAACCAACTATACCACGAACACCATCACGACCAACTCCATCACCATCACCAGGACCACCACTACCACCTAAGCCACCATCACAAATAATCAGTTGGAGATTTTATTATGGTTCCATTATTTCCTTCTCCAACGGTGTTGTCTTCGTAGTACAAATCAGAGGATTTCTTTTTCACTCGATTTTCTACCACCAGCCAGGTTATCTGTTTCGTGATAACAATAGACAATTTATATTGACACCATTTCTTCCGAGTGTGTCAAGTCCTTTCTCTCCTATATTTTTGGTTCCTTTGTTTATTAAACGATTAAAGCGTGTCCGTGCTGCGTTTTATTGTGGCACTAACAGTCTTGAGGTTTCGTCCCTCCCCATAGAAAGCGCTCTTGCTACTTATATCCTGAGATAGTTGAATTAAAGAACGATGTCGAGTATCTGACTAAGAGATGGTGAGAGAGAAAGAGAGAGAGAGAGAGAGAGAGAAAGAGAGAGAGAGAGAGAGAGAGAGAGAGAGAGAGAGAGAGAGAGAGGACAAAGTGCAAACAATGATAAATGGGAGAAAGAAACAAGTGTAACCTTTATATTTTAATTTCTTTTTTTACTTGTTGCAGTCTTTGGATTATCCCCATGCTGGGGGCATCTTCAACGAGCCTAGTACTTAATTTTAAGGCTCTTACTTATTCAATCGGCCTCCTTTTGTCGAAAATTTAAGTTATGGTAGCTTAAACATAATAATACCGGTTGTCCAGTAAGGACGGAGACAAATACAGAAAATACAAAGAGATACACACACATAGCTACATTCATACACGCACACAGAGATAAACATAGACGCACACATAGATATATATGGTGTTACTAAATACGAAAAAATCTAGTTGGTATTTTAAGATATATAAAACTTACATACATGACGAGCTTCTTTCAATTTCCATTCACTCGCAGTGCTTTAGTTGGTCTCGGGCTATGGAAGACAGTTTCCCGAAGTGTCGCGCAGTTGGACTTATCGCAACACCATATGGTTAGAAAGCAATCAAACAACCACTCCTAAGTTTATAGAAGCAGAAATAATGTGAGTTTGCGGTAGGAAGAAGAGGACAAAGATTTCAACAGAGATACACAATGCTAAGCGGTTGTGCTGGATGCCATTAGTGAGTAACGAAGTGAGAATGAATGACTATGATTATAAGCAGGTTATTGCTGACTGTATTGAATATGGATTGGCGGAACAGGGGACCGAATACTGACAGGTCTAGAACAGTAACTGGTCATAGTGTCCATGCTTTAGCAGTTAGTTGGAAGGTGGCCCTGATCGAACAGACAAATGAATAAAGGCGTTTAAAATGTGGTAAACCCTAGGTTTTGCTAATACGTTATTTTTAATTGTATAATGAGATCTATTCCATCATTTTAAATGAGTTATCTTAAGGTTTAGAGTGGATTTGAAACATAATTCTGACAGAAATTACGAACAAACACAAGCTCCCAGGTGAGGTCTTTGGAATGTGTTGAATGTATAAGTAACCTCAGTAATAACTGGATACAGAAATGCTATTTTAAAATGCTGAGTAAACATTATTTATACTTTTAATTTTGTTAATGAGATGTCATAAATGTTCACACGTAACTATATTAAAGTGAAGTTTATATTCTGTTTTCAACAAAAAAATGTGACAATTTAATTAAAAGGTACATCTACTTAAAAGCTTGTTCCACAACGAGCTAATTATTGCTGCTACACATACATACCTACATACATATATACATACATACACACATACATACATAGATGTACGCATATATGCTTACATACACACACTGACACACACAAACATATATATGTGCGTGCGTATGTGTGTGTGTTTGTGTGTGTTTGTATGGCTGTGTAATGTATGTATGTATATATATATATATGTATATATTACTGAATTAGGTATAAGTTTAGAAAAGCAATATAGTATCATTTAGGTCCAACACTGGAGAGAAACTTGTATATATTGAAAATAGAAATATATATTGATTTACTTTTAACGTATTTGAAAAACAAAGCTGCCATTTATGCATTCCTATTCCACTTCAGGAATATAAACAAAAATAAAAAAAAATACCTACGCACATATACGCCATGCTCGGATATGCGTGCTTAATTCTCTTAGGATTGCGTATCAAGTTCGAAAAAGACGACTATTGCTCCCTTTGTATCTGCTATGGTGTCTGTTACTGACCATCAATGAAGTTCTGAATCGGTCCTATAAACGCTTTTTTAGTGAGGCTACTGTATCATTTCCTGGATGCTTCTTTAAATGATCTTTTGGTTGTTTTTTAACGCGTTTCGCTTCTACTCCGTGTATTCAATCCAGTTTTATTTACAAGTCTGTTTTCAGTGGATGAATTTATATTTCGTATTAACTACCAATGAAAATAATTGCCTTGAATGTAAACTTGCCTTGAATGTAAAATTCGTAAATTTAAATTACAAATTTTAAGTAAACTATCTTCAATATATGAAACGATTACGTATATATAGATATATACATAACGTTATTAATTAATTGATTAATAATAATAATAATAATAATAATAATAATAATAATAATAATAATAATAATAATAATAATAATAATAATAATAGTAATAATAATAATAATAATAATAATAATAATAATAATAATAATAATAATAATAATAATAATAATAATAATAATAATAATAATAAATGAATAATTTATATATAATGCCATATCGTGATCTGAAACTTTTCTATTGCAAGTACAAAGTTTCTGCTATTTTTGTGTAGGTAATTAATTTATAAATGTATAAAGTTTGATTTACAGAGATTATTTTCCTTCTGATAAATTAGTAAAATTATGTTAATTTTTTAGTCATCGTTTATTTTCTCTTATCTAAGAGACAATATAGTTTATAAGTATCGGAGCTCTACGTATTTGTTTACTTATTTACGGAGATTTTTCCTCTGATAAACCATGTAAACTGGTATTTTGTACTTGTTAGTAACTTAAAATAATGTTTATATCAATAAGAATAAGTTTATAAGTTTTACTTTCCCTGTTATTTCTGTTACACGTTACTATATTAACTGAGAAATAAACGCAGAAGATCGTTTCATAAACTGAACACTTATATGGTCTCTATAGGTGGTCTTTTCTGTCAGCAAAATATTCCTTTTGGAAAGAAACCTGAACGTTCCTGTCAATGACTAGTCATATGACGTTAATAACTTAACACATACGTGCTCCAGCTGTCTACCTAGAGACATTCAAACTTCATTCAATTTGTTAATGACTTACTGGGAAAGTAATGAGCTTTATTGGCATATTTAATGCTTATATCACATTTATAAGAATGTTACATTCATCGAAATCTTTTTGTTAACATTTACTGGGATTGTGCACTAGAGATACAAAAGGCTTCTTATATTTTAATGCTTATACCGATCATTGAGAAATATTGATCTTCCTATTATTTCGATGCATAGGTGTGCATTGAAGGTGTCTAATTCTTTGGAATAAACGTTTCGACAATTTCTATGGTTGAGAAATTCATGACATGAAAATCTATTATATTTTGGCAAACAAAAGTCCATCCCAGAATGGAACACTGCTTGCATAAACGCGACTTTGTTTAAACATATTCTATCAACAGTTGAAAAAGAATGGGATTGAATGGGCAGTGAGGAAGATGATCTCTTATCCAACCATTTTTCTATCAAAAGAATGCTGCAGTCTTTGCAATCTTCTGTTGTTGTTTCCAATGCAGCAGTTCAGATGAGATTAAATAACTGAAACGAAAAATTATGATCCTTGTAAGATAAAGAAATCCACATTAACAAAGTTTCTTTGAACTTATATGCAGCAGAAAATGCCTTTTATGCATACAGTGTAGACAGAAGAGACACTAAGTATGTACGGCAAAATTAATTTGGCTATAAAAAAAAAACGATTTTGTAGTAGTTCATATGGTAATGCTTTAATTAAAAAAAAAATCAGCTAAATCCAGAGTTGAGACCAGCAGCAGATTGTGCAAATCAAAGCTCAAAAGAAACTTTAATGTCTTGGAAAAAGCAATCACACATAATTTGTAATGAATGAAATACTTTACTTGATTTTGTATTCACCATTTAAGCTGAGATATTCTTATACGAATGTGAACTCGTGAATGCAAACAGTGTTTCCTTGTATATTAATTTGACTATATATCTGATGTACATTTGCAATCAATATTATTGATCGCAAAGTCGTCGCGCTGGCAGAAGCGTTAGCAATCCGAGCGAAATATTTAGCGGTATTTCGTCTGCCGTTACGTTCTGAGTTCAAATTCCGCCGAATTCGACTTTGCCTTTCATCCTTTCGGGGTCGATAAATTAAGTACCAGTTACGCACTGGAGCCGATGCAATCGATTTAATCCCTTTGTCCGTCCTTGTTTGTCCCCTCAATGTCTATCCCCTTGTGGGCAATAAATAAATAGGAAACGGCAGCATTCCGGGCGAAATGCTTAGTGGCATTTCGTGTGTCTTTACGTTCTGAGTTCAAATACCGCCGACGTCGTCTTTGCCTCTCAGTGATAAAGAAATTTTTGTTCCTGTACCAACATTTGAAACCTGCTTCGTCACTTGCATGCATTTTCCTACTTATTTGACCGATCAGAAAGAGATGCAGATAAAACAATATTAGAATGCATGTGGTATTTATTCTCATGCTCATAATATATGCTGTAACAATGTTCTCCAAACATTTTACAAGCTTAAAAGTAGCTCTGTGGATTGATTATAAGTACATAAATAATACAGCATCAGTTATAGAATACGCTATGTTACGGGGATGTAAACACACCAGCATCGGCTGTCAAGAGATGTTGGGGGGACAAACACAGACACACAAACATATACATACACACACACACACACACACACACACATATATATATATATATATATATATATATATGTATATATATATATATATATATATATATATATATATATGTATATATATATATATATATATATATATATATATATATATATATATATATATATATATATATATATATATATATATATATATATATATATATATATATATATATATATATATATATATACATATATGTATACATACACATATATACACATATATATATATATATATATATATGTATATATATATATATATATATATATATATATATATATATATATATATATATATATATATATATATATATATATATATATATATATATGTATACGACGGGATTCTTTCAGTTTCCGTATACCAAATCCACTCATAAGTCTTTGGTCCGCCCGAGGCTATATGAGAAGACACTTGCCGGAACCATGTGGTTGGTAAGCAAGTTACTTACCACACAGCCATTCCCGCACCTATATATTCACACACACATACATTTCAAAACGAGATCAACTAATTTCGCTTGTTCAATGACTAGAACAATCTAATACGTTAACAAATTTGATTTAAATTTCTAGTTTAAATCATTGGTGTAGTGCATGTGTAATATCAACTGAAAATATAACTAGTGGAACCATGGAGACTTACCGTGAAAGAAATGTTCAATACATGTTTTTCGAAACAGAGGACAATCTAGTCATTCAGAAATATCGTTTCAAGTAAAATATTCATATATTAACATAAAAATTTCATTCATTATTTAAAGAAAAACATGACTGCCTGTCCGGGTAGATAGAATTATTTGACAATTCATAGACTCCTTCATATGACAGACGACATATTGAAAACGTCAACTGATGTTTTATCGCGAAACTTTAAAGAACATTTCATATTGTAGATGTGTGTTATTTCAGTGAATATTCAGATCCAAAATTAGTCTCAAACATCTGTTATGGAACTTATGATGTGTTAAATTTCAAACAATCTCATGCAGCCGTTTATCATGAAGATTGATAATTCTAAAATAATGTTCTGGCACACTGATCTAAATCTTGCTTACAGTGCATCGAGAATATTTAATAGTGCGATAACGTATACATTGTTCTGCGTCAATAACAACACTATTTTTAGCGAATGTCTAAAGCCAGAATTTGAACGGAAATCTACTGCCAAAGCAGTTTCAATTTTTGGATCATAATATTTTACGCACCGTTTCCTCTATCAACTGCTTACAAGTTTCGGTGGGAAAATGAAGTGATTTCTGAAAGATAATTGTAAATAATGATAATAACACTACTACTACTACTACTACTACTACTACTACTACTACTACTACTACTACTACTACTACTACTAATAATAATAATAATAATAATAATAATAATAATAAAATTAATATTAATAACAATGTGTGTGTGTGGTTGTTAAAAAACACAAAATAAAGTGGTATTGATGTTTTTTGATATATTTTGTGAAATGAATTGAATCAGATTTGATAGAAAGATAACGGGTTTCAGACGAGTCTCTAGAGAAATTTAGCGTTTTAATGTTTATTAGAGACATGTATGTGTGGTTAATCAAGTGAGTGATAGGTTCATCAATGCTCGTTTATTTATCGATTATAACATTATGCCCTTTAGTCTCACAAGAAGCAGAAATGTCGGTGCCATGATGAGATATGCCCGCACTAATAAATTCATCACATTTATTTTTGGGCGTGAACGATTATTTATAATTTTGACATTTACTTTGAGGCAGTTTTGCACGATGCTTTATTATTAATAAAATTTCGGAAAATCAATGCCGACGATCTTATTTTTCGGGTTTAAAAAATCGAATATATTAAAACGTATTATGTTTGTCAGTGTTGCTATATAGATCTATACACATTAAATAAACTAGGGAATGAAAAACATGAAACAAGACTCTTACGATAAGTTATAGGTTAAACCCAATACTCATAGTCTAAAGTCATTTAAGATGGAAATTTAAGTGCAAATAATTAAATGTTGAACTATGGAGACTAATCAGATATTTTAATACTAAATTTGATAAAAATCAATCAAGCGAATTCAGTCGTTTACTTAATTAGATGCCGACGATAAATAACAAATGCTAAATGTAGAGGCTGCATACAATAGCGGAAGAATGGCTGTGTGGTTAAGGTGTTCAATTTGTACTGATGTCATTACATGATCCTCCTGTTTGAGTTCTTGCCTGGGCATTGACTTGTGAGAAAATTCGGTTGACGGAAACTGTGCGGATACTTGTCGATACAATCATACATACATATGTGTTTGTCTATATGAATGTGTGTGTGTGTTTTTGTATTTGTGTGTAGTGGAGGCACAATGGCTTGCTAGTTAGGGCAGCGGACTCTCGGTCGTAGGATCGCGGTTTCGATTCCCAGACCGGCCGTTGTGAATATTTATTGAGCGAAAACACCTAAAGCTCCCCGCAGCTCCTGCTGGGGGTCGTGACGGACTATCTTGTATCCTTCCACCACCACTTTCTCTAACTCTTTCTTCCTCTTTCTGTTGTA
The DNA here is from genome assembly GCF_046866305.1 of Octopus bimaculoides. Taxonomy (NCBI): domain Eukaryota; kingdom Metazoa; phylum Mollusca; class Cephalopoda; order Octopoda; family Octopodidae; genus Octopus; species Octopus bimaculoides. Next base: position 36,654,579 of record NC_142932.1, read on the forward strand.
CCTGTATTTCAAAGGACCAGCATTGGCTCACTTTGTGTCACGTTGAAACTCCCCGGGAAATACGTTAAGGGTGCACGTGTCTGTGGAGTACTCAGCCACTTTCACGTTAATTTCACAAGCGGGCTCTTCCGTTGATCGGATCAGCTAGAACCCCCTTCGTTGTATCCGACGGAGTACCACTATGACGTGTGTATGTGTGTGTGTGCGTGTGAGTATTTTCCCGTCTGTATCTTACTGCTTGACAACTTGTGATATGTTAGTTGTATTCCCTAAGTAGGGTCACGGCGAAAAGATACAAATGAGAAATGTGCCCGACATAACCCAATTACTTTTCCGATATCTTTTCCGAAAAACCCAACTATTCATCGCATCCAATAACTGAACAAGCAAAAGAATAAAAGAATATAACAGAAATATCATAATTTTACAATCTAAGCTGTTGTTATTCCGCCCTAGTTTATTCTCATCAAGTAGACCTAAGATCACTTGCTGCCATTAAAAGCCACTCCGATATTTATTTCAAATATGACTATGAAAGACACTACCCAATCAGTAGTTTCATTTTGAAGATAGTATAATGTGAGTCGAAGATTTCACTGTACATTCTAACAGGTCACTCACTTAACATACATCTCTCATTGAGGATGCCAGCAAAGCCTTTATTAGAAAGAGAGAGAGAGAGAGAGAGAGAGAGAGAGAGAGAGAGAGAGAGGTGAGAGAGAGAGAGAGAAAGAGAAGGACAGAGAAAGACAGACAGACAGGCATATATATATCCGTGTGCGTGTGTCTTTGGGTTCAAGTTAGTGCTCTACCATCACATGAAAACCAGTTTGAGTTTGTTTAAATTCCCGTAACCTAGCAACTCGGCAGGTTTCGGGCTAAAGTAAGTGTTGAGGTGATTTCGTTCTGCTTAAACGTCTACAAGGCGATGCCTAAGCATGGCCGCAGTATAATGAATGAAACGTGTAAAATGTAAAAAGATAAAAGAAGATGCATAATATACGGTGATGGTGTATTTTATGAGAACCATTTGAACTGTATCTTGAAATATCATAATTTTTTTGTTACGGAAGCCATTTTCAATTGAACGGATTTGTCTTGAAATGTTATGCTTCCTGCATTCAAGTAAATATGTTATTCACTAAGTGTAATTTATGCACTGTGCAACGGATATGCTCTCAATTTGAATAATATAGTTTATTTTTTGTGTGTGTCGTTGCAGCGTATATTTCACAATATAATCGTGTCATTCAAGTGTTTTAATAACAGAACATGATAAATTAAAACTGACAAAAGATTTATTTCATTTTAAAATAGTACACCACTTAATAATTTATCCCATATTCTTGAAAATCTTTAATTTCTCAAATAGTTTGAAAACTATAGAAGCCGAAGTGTCAGGACGTGAACCAGTCGTGGAATTATAATTCGAATTATTTTGTCAATGCTTCGAAACCAGAGTGCTAGGAGGGAATTGACCAAAGATTATATTGCAGAGATAAAGCTTTTGTAGTGAGACTTGCGATGGGCTGTCACTTGTAATACATTTCCTTTGTACTTAACACACACTTGCCAATTCCGAACATTGTGGAAATATCTGTAATTTTACAAGAGCAGCATAACCTCTTCAGGAGACATCCATTCATGAAGCATCATCGGTTTGCTGGTATAAATACGAGTTATGAAGTACCGCTCTTTGGTTGCTTTTCTAGGGTAACTGTTTTAGTTTATTTCTGAGATTAAAGACTTGATTTTCTATTTTCGCTGTCTTACAGTGACGGACCGCTGTCCCGATAAGTTGGTATGTTGCCATCTGCAGGCTTAAGTGTCCTGTAACACATGACAGATCTTAGTGTAGGACAAACTCATAGAAACATCCTACGAAGCAAACTTGTGATTTTCATTACTAACAGATATTGCTACATCCGTTTGGGTAGGAAACAAACCATTTTTCATCTTAACACATTATTCCCTCAGCATCACGTAACATTCTACCAAGACATTGCATTACCTGAAAGTGGAAAACTTTTGATTTCTATTTCTTCATCTTGTACTAGCATTTAGCACATTATTATTTCGCAGGTTGGCATTATGGAGCCACGACCAGGAAATATAATCTTAGTACACTTTTCCTACCGCTGTTTTTCTGATATAAACTTCAGTTGAATTCGCATTAGCACAGTTAAGGCTTCGCAATTTCTCGTGACACTTAATATTCAGGAATTTGGGAATATAAGAATCCCATCTTAGATATAAGACACTCATCTTATATATATATATATATATATATATATATATATATATATATATATATATGTTTTTATATTATTAATAAATTCATGAACTTATCAATAATATACTCAGGAGATCAATATTTAATATTTCGAAAGATATATATCCAATATGACATGGTAATATAATAAATTTAAAATTTAAAATATAAATATACGAAATATAAGTATAAATATGTATAAAAATATGAATGTAGATAAATATACGTGTGAATATAAATGCGTATAAAAATTTATGTGTAATTAAGCATGAATATTGTAAAGTCTAAAATATAAAATATAAAAAAAAACCTAAAATTTAAAGAGTTAGACATCTGACGATCGTTTCGCGGATATTACTATGATCACAAAGTGATCGAAAGATCAGCTTACTATCAGTAATTCCGCTCTTCAAAGATGAATTAAGAACCAATGGTATATATATATAATATTAATTAAAACATTAGAAATATTAAAAAATTAAAAATAATAATAAAATATATACTGTCCTTCCTATAAATTGTAAAATTAGAAGAAGGATTAATTTTACAATTTATAGGAAGGACAGTATATATTTTATTATTATTTTTAATTTTTTAATATTTCTAATGTTTTAATTAATATTATATATATACCATTGGTTCTTAATTCATCTTTGAAGAGCGGAATTACTGATAGTAAGCTGATCTTTCGATCACTTTGTGATCATAGTAATATCCGCGAAACGATCGTCAGATGTCTAACTCTTTAAATTTTAGGTTTTTTTTTATATTTTATATTTTAGACTTTACAATATTCATGCTTAATTACACATAAATTTTTATACGCATTTATATTCACACGTATATTTATCTACATTCATATTTTTATACATATTTATACTTATATTTCGTATATTTATATTTTAAATTTTAAATTTATTATATTACCATGTCATATTGGATATATATCTTTCGAAATATTAAATATTGATCTCCTGAGTATATTATTGATAAGTTTATGAATTTATTAATAATATAAAAACACATATATACACATTTATTTGCTCAAAATAATTGAGCACTCAATATAAGTTCAGTTATATATTCTTTTAGAATATTACTTATAAAAGTTATATATATATACAGATATATATATATATATATATATATATATATATATATATATATATATATATATATATATATATATATATATATATAGTTTTAGGGAAAATAACCAATTTTCAAGAACTCATCGATGAAAATCCACTATCACATATAGAAAAATTAATAATTAAAAGCACAATAAATGAGTATAATATAAAGTAAAGTAAATATCATAAGATAATATATATATATATATATATATATATATATATATATATATATATATATATATATATATATATATATATATATATATATATATATATATATATATATATATATATATATATATATATATATATATATATATATATATATATATATATATATATATATATATATATATATGGGTATATATATATAGTTATATATGTGTGTGCGTGCGCGTATTCGAGTGTGTAGTCGCGTGGCTTAATTATTACGGCTTTTTGCTCACGATCGTAAGTTCGTGAGTTCAATTCTCGGCGAGGCGTTGTGTCCTTGACCAAGACATTTTATTTCACTGTGCTCCAGTCCACTCGGTTGGCAAAAAGAAGTTTTACCTGTATTTCGAAGGGCCAGCCTTATCACATTCTGTGTCACGTTGAATCTCTCTGAGAACTAGATTAAAAGTATTCGTGTCTGTAGAGTTCTCAGCCACTAGAACGTATCATCTGGGCCCCTCGTCGTCGTAACCGACAAAGTACCCCCTTATATATATATATATATATATATATATATATATATATATATATATATATATATATATATATATATATAATCATGTATATAATGATGTGTTTGTATGTATATGTGAGTCTTTGAGTGTATCGTTCATCGCCGTTTGACAACCGGTGAAGGTTTTGCCTAGGTTCCCGTAAGTTAACTGTTTGTCAAAAGGGACCAATAAAATAAATACAAGTCTTAAAAGAATAAGGAGAACGGTTCATTCATTCGACTTAAAATTGTTCAATGTGGTGGTCCACCATGGCCAAAGTAAAAGAGACTAAAACACATGAAAGCTAAAAGATGCTTGCAGAGAAAGCTCCAATAATTGACGAACGATAAAGCCAATAATCTTCATAACTACTTTTTCCCGGAAGGTATGTATTTGTATTTGACGATGCTGGAACGCAGGGTTTCTGGCATTTTTATTACTAAGAATCCCTTTCACTTCTTTGGCATTTGGAGCAATACTATTGACGGCGAGTAACAGCTTCTTTTAAGTGGTTAATGCTATGAAGTAATTTCAGACTTTCCTCTCACCTCGAGAATGTTTTCGAGATGATTTAACATTCTGTTCAGTTTTATAACGACTTAGTTAATTACAACATTTTCATCTTTGTAATAATCACACCTGCCTTAAAGACAAGGGCACTTGAAATCCTTTGGATTTGGAATAAGAATTGAAGACATTCATCTGATAAAGCAATGTATTTATAGTTTCAAGGATCAAAACTTGAAATGATTGAAACGCATTCAATATTGTAAGAGGATTATTGAAATTCTTCAACAATTCCCTCATATTTTATTTCCTGGCTGTTTGAACCCTTTCTTGACATTCTCTCAAAAGGAGATATATTAGAACATTTTGCAGAATAAATTATTCTTCGAATAAATCCATGTATGCCATCGGCATTGATTATCGATTCATCTCTTCCACCAACTTTCAAATCATTCCAATTTTATTTGGTAACACTTCTGTTACAACAGCTTCAACAACATTTAATGAATCTTCTGAAATTTCGACTGGCTGCATTAATCTGATCAGATATTTGTAATACAACAGTGTTAGTATACGTTTTCCAATTCACTACTCAGGCCTTCAAATTTATTTAATCGTAGGTGAACGTCTAACTGTCAACAAAATAGGGATACTGAACATATATATATATATATATATATATATATATATATATATATATATATATATATATATGTGTGTGTGTGTGTGTGTGTGTGTGTGTGTGTGTGTGTGTGTGTGTGTGAGTGTGTGTGTGTGTGTGTGTGTAAAAGATGAATTATGGACCTTCTGTTTGTGTCCCGTTCGATTTTACAATCACTATACGTTACGTCGCTTGTTTATAAATTTTCCTTTATATATATATATATATATATATATATATATATATATATATATATATATGGGGGGGGGTGTACGTATGTATATATGATGGATTCTCCTGTGGACGACAAATGAGAGTTCAGTAAAATAAAGCATTGATTATGTTCTATGGTCATGAATGTGTCTTTCGCATGCCTGCTGGTGCCTTGCAAACATTTTGGCAAATAGAACAAGTGGATGACTTAGTTTGCTTGAATGCTTGTGGATCATTTGCTAGGTGTTTTCTTCAGTGGACGACAAGGCATGCTTTGCTTCATGCCACAAAACCACATTGGGAGTAAGACTTAGTTTTTGGGGGAGCAGTGTTTTGCCAGCGTGCCTTCATGCTTGCACGAAGTTGCCCTCAATGTTGGTGTGAAATTTGCTGAAATCTTTGAACTGAGTTAAAGCAGGACTGGCCCCAGGTCCAGCGTTCGGATGCTTTGTTTTCTCGGGAAGAAGAGGGAATGTTGCATCGCTTCAGATTGCGTTTTAGTTTGTCCTTGAAGCGCTAGAGTGGCCTCCTAACAGATCTTCCTTTTGGGAATTAGCAAAAGAGAATTTGCTTCGGTATTTGGTATCGCTCATACGTAAGAGATGACCTGACTATCTAAGCTGAATTTTGATGGCAACAGCTTCATTACTTGGTAATGTTGCCTTTTGTAAGTACCTCAGTGTTATGGATATGGACACTCTGTGTATGTGTATATGTGTGTACTTACACACATATATATGTGTGTGTTGTGCGTCTGTGTGCGTGTTTGCCAGTGTGCTTCTGCGTGCGTATGCTCAGTTACTGAATATGTTTCAACCTAAGATAATTATAATCCATTCGCCACACATTCTCTACAAGATCTTACAAGCTCTTCGTACACATTTGCAAACACGTGTTTACCTAAAACTAGTTTCTATTTTAATTCTAAATATATCCTAATACTGAATGAATGTAAAATTATTTAAATAAACAGATTTCTAACTAATTATACTCATATGCAAAATAACATAAGTTACATACTTAAATTAAAATTGAAATTTCAAAATAATTTTTGTCACACTAAACTTTTTCTACACCAAGTCATTGTCTTCCTATTTTCAGCCTACTTCTCTTAAAATTTATATTTGTAACTTTGTTTCTTTTTATTGGTAATTAACATTTTATGACACTAAAATAAATCATTTCTTCATTAGTAGTATCAATCAACTAGCTTTACTGTTTCATTTATTACTTTTCAGTAAGCAATTTCTTAAGAGAAAAATTTACATGACATTTTACATTATTAGGGCTTCAACACTTAGAAAAGACTTCGGTTGTCATCTGTCCAACATGACAATACCTGCTGCAGATTCATTGAATTGCTAAAAATAATTTATTGAAGCATTACGTTTGAAGCATTCCAAATATATATTCCCGCAAGTTAAATACGTTAAGTATTTCTAAGGATGCACCTATAATTTATTTGAGGCATATCATTTCTCAATCATCTAGTCGCCAGCATATTGACTGAGGGAAATAAATGATGTCGTCTTGATTATTTGACTATAATTTCATAATCTTCTCTCAAAAATGTGATTCAAATTTTGGATGAAAACTTGTCTGTCAATTAGCAGTGAAATTTAAATAGCATGTTTATATAACAAATATTTAACTTGCAACAGTTATTTAAAGAATTTCGAAAATTTCAGGTATTGTATAAAAATAAAATGAAAACTTCTGAGCAGTAGTTAACTGCTGAAAATGTCATTTGTTTGTATAAGTGAAATCATATTTTGGATTGCAAACTCCCTTCGGATATATTAGAGGTAATGCAATAATAGTATTGATTTAATTTAATTTCTGAGTTAATTAATTTCAGGACTGCAAATCCATCATTGTATGCAGCAAAAAGTTTGTTACAAATTATACTGCCAATTCATTCTATTTTGCTAAATATATTCTTTGCAGTCATCGTTGTGTAACTTTTACATTTCCTACTTAAAATCTATGATTGCGATGATAATTTTATACTGAACGTTCTATGGAAATGCTAGTAATGTATTTTTTTGTTTCCCCATATATATATATATATATATATATATATATATGTCTCTCTCTCTCTCTCTCTCTCTCTCTCTCTCTCTCTCTCTATATATATATATATATATATATATATATATATATATATATATATATATATATATATATATATATATATATATATATATATATATATATATATATATATATATATATATATACATATAAATCATAAATAATTAATTCATACAGACACATGCCCTCACACATATATATATATTCGATCAACTTAAAGGTCTATATAAAGTTGATGAACCTAAATATACCGGAGAAGTTACAAAACACCCTTATGACAAAAAAGAAATCATGACAAGACGAAAAATACTAAAGACAATGCAAAAATGGAGAATGAAGTACAGATAAATTACCTTTAAAGTATTTCTGATGTTAACATTTAAAATTCGGAAAAGTTTACTCTGTGTTTACACGTGGTTCCTTAAATATGTATGGCGTATGCTGCATATTTTGCAGCCTTTTTATTTGTCTGCGTTATTTGCTTTGCCAGATCCACTCATATAGGTGCTGGTGTAAAGAAGCACACGCATGTATCATCGCAGACAAGAATCCTCGGTGAAGGGTGCCAGTACTCCAATATCCCGTGACTATATTCTACTGGAAATCCTCAGTGGAACGCCTCTGGTCACTTCGTGTCAGCCTAATCTCGCTCCTATGATATATAGCATATCGGCATATTTTCAGGATCTAATGTTGCAGGTCAACAACAGGATTATTAAAAATGTATTATTAACAACGGAAGCTTTATTAATATCAAAAGGTTATCGTTTATCCAACATAAAATGGATATATTATTCGAACAGTGAATACTGCGTTATTAACCTTGTGCACTCTTCTGATATATGCGCTTGGTGCTTAAAAGCACACACATAGATCGTTGCAGGCGAACATGGTCTGTCATAGAAACTGAAAATTCCATATCACTTGATGTCATTCTACTAATGCCCTATTCACTGACTACCAAGAAATTCATAGATATTAAAAAAAAAAACCTTTTTGGCATTGATATTGTTTCCGTTGCTAGTAATCAATTTTTCATACCATAATGCTTCGGAACAATCTCACTATGATTAGATATGTGATAGAATATATCGGGTTCCTTATTGGTAACACATGAAAAGAATATGGCTGATTTGATGCAAATAAAGCCTTGTTTATCATACATATATGACGTTTTTTCAATTTAGACAACATATATATCACTTTATGCAAGGTCTCTCCCTATTAGATTTCCTATACTTTGGTTGAATTATTTAATTAAGAAAATGTTATTAACTCAGGTATAACTTTGTCAGAAGGATCAGAGATGCATTGAAACAGGGGTACTGCAATTTATTTTCATTTACATTACCTTCACTTATATCCCAACAAAACTGGTCTAATCAATTAAAACTGGCGGCGTATTTACATAAATATTTATACATTTATATTTTTTTACCTCATTACATGGTTGACAGCATTTTATCATCTTTTTGTTTTTAATCCAAATAAAATATATAGGTATATATAGGTATATATAGGTATATATATATATATATATATATATATATATATATATATATATATATATATATATATATATATATATATATATATATATATATATATATATATATATATATATATATATATATATATATATATATATATATATATATATATATATATATATATATATATATATATATATATATATATATATATATATATATATACATATATATATATATGGTGGTTGTCTACTCCTTAAACAGAGTTTGACCACCTCCTGCACCTACACCTTAGCCCTTTCATGGCGTCTGATGTGGCTTTTTAAACCAGGCAGTGTTTTGAAAAAACACCCACACAGATTGCACCTCTGATTTGCACTACCAATACCTGCAAGTAAGTTCTGCTCATTGTGGATCCTAACATGTCTTTTAAGACCCCCATTGGATTTGCAAACCCTCTGGCACACACCACATTCAAACGTGTGCACAGACATATAATCAGAATAGCTGGGTGAGGTTTGTTTTCCATGGGTTCGCAGGTGAGATTTGAGGCCAGCCAAGGACAGACATATATATATATACATATATATATATATATATATATATATATATATATATATATATATATATATATATATATATATATATATATATATATATATATATATATATATATATATATATATATATATATATATATATATATATATATATATATATATATATATATATATATATATATATATATATATATATACATATATACATATATATATATATATATATATATATATATATGTATATATATATATATATATATATATATATATATATATATATATATATATATATATATATATATATATATATATATATATATATATATATATATATATATATATATATATATATATATATATATATATATATATATATATAATGTATATGTATATATTTATATATCTGTATCTATTATCATATGTATATTTATTCGTATGTAATCATATTGTATTGCTTGTACGTGGCGTTTTAAATTCCTTTCAATTTACATATTGCAATTTTTATATACACCAACACTTTTAAAGAATGCGTTGCTCGTGGCAACATAATCTTTGAAGCTTCTCAAAGTACACTTTGTGCTTTTATGCGTTCATATGCACTGTATGTATTGAATATTTATTTTGTTCGCAATCATTATAAGAGAATAAATGTCTTTGGTGTATTCGGGCACAGATATAGTTCCTCTAAATGTTCACACGTAATGCTAAACTATTATAACCAGATCCATGAATTCCACAAAGTTTAATATCTTATGTATGTCATTATGTATGTCATTATGTATGTCATTATGTATGTCATTATGATGACATCAAACGTCGGATAATATTAACAGAACCGCTTTCGCTGCCTTCATTACTGTCTCCTGTTTTCCTAATCAGATTATTCTGGGATTAAAACTAGGATGTTAGGCAAACGAATACATTGATCCAACATTTAATAATCGATATATTGCATTTCCTATATAAATACTACCGTTATAAACATGTTTCTTCGAAACGAGGTCGTGAGATAAAAGTACAAAGGCTTAGTTAAATATTTTTGTTTAAACGAACTTCATGCAAAAAGACGATTGTTAACATCTGCGATTTACATTTATTATACTTCTTTAAATAATATTACTGGGGATTTCGTATGTTGGCAAACGGCTAGCAAATGTGAAGGGGAGAAAAGTCGATTACATCCTCCGACGTGGACACCTGGTATCTATTGTCACCGACATGATGAAAGGCCATGGCGAGCTCGTTAGAAGTTGAACTTAGAACATAAAGACGAATGATATAACGCCAAGCATTTTGCCAGGTGTGCTAACGCTTCAGCCAGCTCACCAACTTACTACTACTACTACTACTACTACTACTACTACTACTACTACTACTACTGCTGTTGCTGCTGCTGCTGATACTAGACTGTCTTCAGTAACTCTGTATAAAATTTCGTCGTGAAGACATTAATGAAATTAACTGCCATGGGGCTACCCAGGGCGCAACCCTTCTACTGGTGATAAAATATTTGTCTAAACCTCATTCTAACGCAAAAACTTCAAAAATCTAAAGAGAAAATTTGATGGGATACTTTTGTTTGACCACTTTTCATAGCCACCCATGCATGCTTCTACCCCTTCATAGTGGTCAATTTTGGGATATAAGAAAGAAACATCCATGGTTGCCAAAAAGCAGTTCTCGATTCAGCCTTTGTGCCTAGAAAAAAATGTTGATTTTAGATACAAAATCCAAAATGTTCCGAATATATGAACTTGATCGTTTTGCGATTGGGAGTAGAAAGCCATCCAGTCATTGTGAAATTGGCATAATTTTAGCAAACACAATACAATGGATGGCAGAATTCCTTCAGTGATTAACTGTTACCGAAATTTCGCTGGCATTTCGAAGGTGTTGCATGGAAGTTACTAGCATGTGGCGCCAAAATATCCTCGTTTCAAACAGATATTTCCTCAGCGTTTAGAAGGAATAAGAATATAACAGAATTATTGACTCCGAATCCTGACTTCAAGAAAACGTACATTGGAATATCTGCACGCTGTACCTTCAAAACTAGCCACAACATGAGTGAAGTGAATTCCATCAAGAATAATAACAGAAATCTTATGAATTATACAGAAGGTGGGACAGGTAGAAGTGCCCATTCGGTGTATGCGGCAGAATGCACGAAACACAACATGATGTATGTTGGTTGTACAACAGAATGATTAAACAAAAGGTTTAAAGGGCACACATTCGATGTCAGGTACAATAGCAATAGTTCGATAAAAATTTGCTGTACAGTTAGTTTCGAACGGCTGCAAATCTGAATAAGACTTGAAAGTGCATATTCTCAAAAATTATTCTGAATCTGTTTCGCTTTCACTTCTCAGAATGTATGAGGAGAAATATGTTTGCGGGTTATTAACATCACGCCCTGGTGGAATGAATACAATGACAAGAGAATATCATCAAATTTATACAAACCTGTTTCATTAAATATTTTTCTTGATGAGCTTCCAATGTAACTTAAACGAAGCATGGAACTGAAAAAAACGACATATACAAAGAGTAATATTTAGTTCATGTTATAAAAGATGAGCAAATAAATCAATGAATAATGGTAAGAAGCAAAGAAAATTCCTCACACATCCGCAGAGGTTACAACTGCTTTATATTCTACTCTGACTTACCTATTCTGAATTGGTTACGAAACGACATTAACATCTACGCACCACTAAATACTATCGCCTCTGGTGCATTGTATCTCTCTTTTTATATACTACTACTACTACTACACATAAACACAATGAGTAGAATTTGCGGTATTATTTTTAATTCTCTACGCGTAAATGGTTCAATATAACATGGGAAATACATTTGATGAACATGAAAATTAATATTAACATGAATTTAATAAATTCATGATATATAATATGTTAACTATTTTAAGCATCCATATCATAAATAGCTCTCTGCCACCAATCCCTCTGATTCACAATATCAGCGTGTATGGATAGGATTCTCGTTAAATATTAACCATCTTCAAAAATGCAACCGATTGTTTGACCTCAGAACGTAGACAGACGTAATACCGCTTTGCATTTCGCCCGGCGTGCTAGCGTTTCTGCCAGCTCGCCGCCTTATGATTCAATATCATTGCTGATTGTTAATGCTATTTGAATACGAGCGCTGTGAGTGCTTAGAGTGTGCACATCCCTATGCTATTCTTATTCTGAATGAATTTTAAATCTTGTAGAGGAGTTAGATACAATTTGTAATACCTTTTCTTACTGTGTATATGCAGCATACTTATGCTGCTCATAATTTTAAGGGTTGGTTATCTTAGATGTTTTTTTATATTACTGGTAGGAAGTGGGGAGAGCAATTCGAAGGTGCTGCTTTTAGTATCTTTCTGAGGAACCAATTGTCTGAGTGATTCATATAGTACCGCAATCATAGTTCAGTTGTATCTGGAGAATTGGGATATGGTGTAATAAATATTCAGCAAATGGATCTCTTAAAATTTATATAGCTGTAGAAGTGGCTGTGTGGTAAGTAGTTTGCTCCTCAACCACACGGTTCCAGGTACAGTCCCAGTGCGTGGCACCTTGGCCCACTGTCTTTTACTATACACACACACACACACACACATATATATCTATGTATATGTTTGTGCGTCTGTGTTTGACCCACCCCGCCATCGCTTGAGAAATGATGTTGGTGTGTTTCGGTCCCCGTAACTTAGTGTTTCGGCAACAGAGGTCGATATAGTAAGTACTCGGCTTACAAAGAATATATCCTGGGGTAGATTTGTTCCAGCATGGCCGCAATCAAGTGACTGAGATAAGTAAAAGAGTAAAAAGAGCAAAAGAGTACTTATGCTGAAAAACCCGTCGAAACGAGGGATTAGTGTGGTAATCCGTTCGTGAATTTATAGAATTTTCTATCTTGTTATCATGCAGTTTTAATCTTGGCGATCACACTAATACATTGCTAGTCATCATATTTTACTGCTTCTAAAGGTAGTCTTGATTAGATTTGTATGAGAGAATCACCGTGAATAGATTCGAAGCTTTCCTGATGCTGATTGTAGTTGGTGTTTTACATATGTTTTTTTTTTTATTGTGAAAGCCAACTTGTACTTCATGGAATAGGATTGTAAATATTGCAAATTATATTTTGTCATTTGGAGAAACAAAAGTTTTAGTAAGTGAGGTCATTAAGTAACCCTTCCGAAATATTTGTATGTGCACTGTATATTTATGCGCCTGTATGTTCATCTTTACTTGGGTATTGTTGGGTGTTGGAGCTGGTTATTTTTTCTTTTGTTATACAACAAGAATTACTTAAATCTTTGCAATCACATATTTTATGTAGTAGATGGGCTGCGTAACGAGTCCCTCTGTTTCTCCTCTCTGTCTATCTGTCTCCGTGTCTCTCTCACTCTCTTTCCCTCACTCTTTCTCTCTCTCTCTCTCTCTCTTTCTCTCTTTCTCTCTTCCTCTGTCTCTCTCTCTGATAATAAAATGCATTTAGGCGGGGTTGTGACTTTTATGTATTATAAATCTCTCGATTGCTTTATGAAGTTCTGCTTAAAATAAGGGATCAAATTCGTGATGCCAGTGTAACGTGCATGTAATTCCATTTGTGTCCCTGCCTTATTTGTATTGCTACCTGCTGGCGGGTTTTCGTGAAATTTTCCAAAAGTTCGTTTAGTTGCGGTGGCTGTGTGGGTGGAGCATAATCACTTCCTCTGACATGGCGTGTACGTGATGTTTGGATCGATGTTAATTTCCCTACAATCAGTTTCACTATTAATTTCGTTTCGTGTTACATACAAGTTTTAGCACTGTTTCTCATTTTTCAGTGCTTAATATTTATTTTCTTATTACTTGTTCAGCTGTGTGAAGGTGAATTTATTTATATTGCGTGTTTCTTTTTAACATTGTATTTAAGATTTTCATTCGTTTTATGATGTCGGCTATTTCTGGTTATTGATTGTTTTTGTATTTGTATATTGTCCAGTGTCATGAGGGGTTTTGTATCTGTAATTATTTTGCGGAACGAATCTACTTACTTTTAAATATTTCTGATTTTCTACTTGCTAAAATATTAAAAACCGTGTTTTTCTTGGTTAAACCACTTCTATAAACAACCCTTGAACTAATTCCATTGAGGTTATTGAAGAATGTTTTCTGTATTTATTGAAACGCTTTTGCATTAATATTCTATTAGTAGGTGGCTTTCGAGTGAAAAGGAATAGATGCCCAAGTGCCTGTATCAGAGTGGTAGGAGGAGTAGAATCTGTTCTCTGAGAAATGTGTTTTTGTATGTATTATATAGGATGTACAATGAATAGAAAAGCAGCTTAGTTAGAATTACATTTCATTAGCTTCCTTGTTATGAGAGGTGGTTTAAGGCCGGATAGTATTGAGTGTATTTTATACACTTATATATAGACACACACACACACACACACACACACACACACACACACACACATATATATATATATATATATATATATATATATATATATATATATATATATATTATATATATATATATATATATATATATATATATATATATATATATATATATATATATGCATATATATATATACATGAATGCATATATAAGTACACACATGCACTCGTACATACACATATGTGTATGTATGTATACATATAAATATGTATAGTTTATGAGAGGTAATGGTGTCAAGAAGACCCAAAAACGTCAGGTAATGTTGAGTAAGTGCTTTGGACAGACTATAGTTATCCTCCAGGTTCGTTGATTTTGCGAACGAGGAGTTCAACATAGGTCATATATTAGCATGCCGATATATAAAATTTAACAGAAAGAGATACAAATCCAAGGCTGTGAAAGATTTCAGAACATGTATAAAGATGTCTTACAGATGTTTCCGGGATATTTTATAGACACAGTATCTCTGCATATCTCACTTCTGTTTTCATTCCTCCACTTTCCTATCTATTTCATATCTTCTCTAGAATAACTATTGCTTAACCATTTTCTCACACCGTCTCCAGTGAAGCGATATATAAAATATCCCGGAAACAGCTGTAAGACCTTCCCTTTATAAATGTTCTGAAATCTTTCACAGCCTTGGATTTTTATCTCATTCGGTATTTTTTTTAAATATAAATATGTATACATATGTGTAACTGTATAGAACACACACAAACAGATGCATCTCATCCACACCAACAATCACGCACATAAACACGTATATTACAAGCATGTTTTCTGAATGATTCGCTCTATCTATCCCCGGGGTATAATTATATATTTTGGTGCTATTTTTCGAAATATATTGGGAACAAAAGAATGAAATGCTGTTTCATAGTCTTAATAACATAATTGATTTTATTGCAAGACAATGGTATGTTCTCTGTTCTTTGCAAGGCTTTCCGTATTTTGGGGTTGTATTTTATACGAACATGTGAAGTTGTGGGAGCAAATCAACAAGGGTCTTACTGCCAATGTCGGTTCATCAGTTATGTAACTTTTTGCACTATTTGGAGTATTCTTATTGGATTATAATGTCGTGAGTATTATGAAGCCGTTGTAGGTTTTTATTTCAACTCCGTCATTTTTTCTTTGATAATTGTTCTGGCATGAGTTTACATTTGTGCGTTTTTTATACTTACGAATATTTGAAGAGGATATCCTAGTGTTAAAGGGAAATTTAGCTATGATTTCTTGCATTGATCGAGTATCTAAATGCTTTATCGCTCGTGCTTGTTATCTGAAGGTTGTCAGCATGTTGGTCATTTGACTATTTACTGATACCTATATTAAGAAGTCAATCAGTCTTACAATATACGTATATACTTAAATCAGGCGAAGTTTGCACAGGAATTTCAACCATGTTTCGTGGTCTGCTACTACAACAGCTCCTTTATAGGATCCAGTTAGCTCAAGACATCATCAGGAGGAACCACGTCTGGTTTCGGCCCCTACTCCTCTACCGTTTTGACGTGGCGAGGCCCCACTTTCGGAGGTGTCTTCAAACCTGATGTTGGGTGCATGTCTTCTTTCTTCTATTCCCTGGCCTCTTCGATGCAGCATCAACGAGTATCAGCGTCTGACTGACTGTCTTGTCAAATTCCCCTTTTTTATACGTGCTGCTAGGCTCCAGCAGGCTGCCTCAGCTGGCTGCCTCAGCAGGCTGCCACAGCAAGTTGTCACGTGACACTGTCTAAATTTCCCGCTGCTAGGGTCCAGTATGCAGCCCCAGCAAGTTGTCACATGACACTGTCTAAACTTCCCGCTGCTAGGCTCCAGCAAGCAGCCCCAGTAAGTTGTCACGTGACACTGTCTAAACTTTAACTGATAATGGAGGGCGCGTAATCTTAGCCCACGCATGCTCTAACCGAAACCGTCACCTGTCAATCAGTGATGCCACTTCAGTGTCAGCCTGTCTCACCTAATGATGTTATTTTTTGGTGGTCGTTCTTGATACCTCGTTGTCGAAGTTTTTATAACTCGCTGCGTCATTTGTTTTCGGCCACTTAATCTTTGTCTTCTTCACGCCTATCACTGTTTGTGACTGTTCTAATTCAACTGTGGAATGTCCCTCGCTATGGTTATTTTCCAGGAGGTTCTGGCCACTATTGTTACTGTTTCATTTGTTTGGCCTCAAGCCTTCTTTCCTCCAATGTTCATTCGCATAATTGACATCGTAATTCTTGCATTTTAATTAGACGTAGCTGAGGATTTACGACATTATCAAATTTGCTCGTTATAATATCAAAGGAATTTTATTTTATTTTATTTTGTGTATGTAAAGAAAACCATAGATAATAATCTCCCAGGAATTATTGTAATATAAATAATATTCCTTAAATAGAATGCGATACCGGTGTAGTACATGTTGTTAGTTGTCTTTTCTTAACGCCCTTTCGAAAACTCAGAACACCCTCATACAAGTGCACAAACATTAAACATACATTCATCTTGAAAAAATATTTGCTATACTGTAGTATAAACCTATTATTAAGATTTATGTTTCTTTTGAAAACTCAGAAAAATTTTCTCAAGACTAATTTTCGGCAAAACTGTGTAGTTTCAAATTTCAGAGTGAATTGAATTGGATTTCGACATTATTTGTATTAACACGTTTATTCCATTTTCGTAATACATTAATCTGATACATGAAGTTATTATAATCGCAAAATTAGCTATATTGAATACCATATTAAGAATCTTACATAATAACACTCGAAACTCTTTCTAGAGTAACATTATAGTTAATAAAACATGCGTAAATTGAAACATCCACGAAAGCATGGGGTCCTGGTTTACAAGATTCCTTCAAAACCATGTGAATTAGTTGTGGTTATTTTGTTTCACTTATTTAAGAGTCTTTTACAGAACGCCCTAATTGATTGACTGCTATTTTATAAGTGAAATTTAGGATACAGAAACCGCTAATATACGATGAGATATGTTTATGTTTGTATTTACTTTAAAAACGTAAAACGTAATGTTCACTCAGACACGTAATTTTGATATTCGACAATTATAATATATATGATACGTACCGGACAGAGTTAATGTACAGTGGTGTATATACTAGATTAAAAGCCTCAAGGAAAGTTGCACCATTTGACATCAATTCATGAAATGAAAACGCCTAGAGATGAAAAAATATAATAATAAAGTGATGTATATTCCACTCTACACTACTTTAATAAACCATTAATTTTCTAAAAATTGATCATTGATTTTCCACAATAAAATATTAGACTGATAATTAAATACTAAAAATAAACCGGT
Source organism: Octopus bimaculoides (assembly GCF_046866305.1). Taxonomy (NCBI): domain Eukaryota; kingdom Metazoa; phylum Mollusca; class Cephalopoda; order Octopoda; family Octopodidae; genus Octopus; species Octopus bimaculoides. Next base: position 36,673,009 of record NC_142932.1, read on the forward strand.
AAACGTCAATTTGGCAGGGAAAAAAGTATTACCTTCAGTGATGTAGATAAAGCAATAATTCTAATCTCTCTCGCTCTCTCGCTCTCTCTCTCTCTCTCTCTCTCTCTCTCTCTCTCTCTCTCTCTCTCTCTCTCTCTGTATATATATATATATATATATATATATATATATATATATATATATATATATATATATATATATATATATATATATATATGTATATATATATATATGTATATATATATATATATATATATATATATATTTATATATATATATGTGTGTGTGTGTATATGTATATATATATATATATTTTTTTTATTTATATATTTATATATATGTTTGTGTGTGTGTGTGTGTATGTATATATATATATATATATGTATATATATATATATATATATATATATATATAAAAGGGTGTATTTAGTTTGAAACTAATGATTGGAATAGTCAATTGCTAAACGGCATCCTAAATAACTTGAATATAACATAGAATATTTTAAAAAATGCTTATAAAAACATATTTGAAATTTTACAAAATCAGTAACAACACTAGTATTATTTTCAGAATAATTGATCGGCTATATTAGGTTATAAAGCGTAAACAGAGAAATCAAAACAGGAAATGCTTAAACAAATGCTCCATATGAAAATAATTTATTTACTGTTCCGTATTAGAGATATAATCTACCGATATCTCATAATAGGCTTCGAACTCGCAGTATATTGTCTTTATAATGAATTTCCTCATATACAAGGTTGTACAAGTGAATTATTGGTGTACGTGCCGATGAAAATCTGGAACATGAAAAATCTTGCACGTATTTTACAATGATGATTCCGCCTATTAAACAGTGAAATATTATGTATGTGTATGTGTGTATTTATGTATATGCCCATATACTTATGCATATTTATATATCTATGCATGTAACACACACACACACACACACACACACATATATATATATATATATATATATACATGCACACCACAGACGCTTACATATACATACATACATATATATATATATATATATATATATATATATATATATATATATATATATATATATATATATGTATGTATGTATGTATAAGGTTAGTTGATTTAGACATTAAAATAATCCTCTAAGAGATAGGAGTATCCATTACACTACGGGCATGTCATTTATGTTTAACGATGGCATACATATGCAAGCATATTATGCTCATAAATTATAGGCGAAGACAAGGATAAACATCTGTTTATCAAGAATCAAATTTTAGAGCAAATGGAGAAATATTGATGAACAACAATTGACTTACATGAATTATCATTTATTTACTCAATAGAAATAGACTGCATCCTATCTAACAGCTGTTTCTGTTTCCAATGTTGTAAGGTATTGCCATTGATATGCTAAAAATGTTTATCATATTTGGTAATAAAACATCTCTGAAACATGGATCTTCATCACAAGTATATATAAAGAAGAAGAGCATAAAGAAAAAAAAGGGGCAGGTTGAATATGGCTGCAATCATTCCATTTTACTTGTGTATCTCTTTGGGACGTTAAGTAAATGACAAAACCAAAAGTAATAATTAGTGGATTAATCCTTTGCATGGGAGGTGGGATAGCATGGATAAGTAATAGAGGGCTACCCAAAATAATAAAGGGGCTACCCAAAACGAAATGAAGCGAAGATTAGCCGCGAACCTCCACGTTTCAGAGATAGAAATAAGATTAGCTCTACCGGATTAACTAAATATATTTGGGAGCTTAAAGACAAAGTTATATCGTCATTTGTCTACCACCCCTTGTCCTATAGTAGGGTATAATTGTAAAATACAACATTTGTTTCTGCACCAAGCGCCAAGTGTTCGTTGCTGAGTTTATATTTATATAACACTATACAATATATATATATATATATATATATATATATATATATTGGTCTCTGTTGAGTTATTTCATTTTACAAAAAGAATCACTCACTCTAGATTTGATCAACTCAAGACTTCCAGTTGAGGTATTTTTAGAAACTGAACTGTTTGTTATCAAATGATGATAACAAAAGGTGACATGTATACTTAGAGACCTTTTTAATTTACAGTCATATATACACTTATACTTAAACTGCGTATGATCTTTCTTCTCATCAGTAGAGTATGAAAAATATATTCACAGATAATGTAGAACAATGTATACAATGTATACATCAGTACTTGCACCAAAATTCCTACTCCATTGTTCAATATTTCATTTTGTTTATTCTTGTTACTGAGGTGTAATGTGAGGTTTACTTCCTGTTTAGCGGTAGATATTTCCTTTTGAAGAAAACTAAATATATTTACATATAATGAATATAATAATAAACCATTCACTCCGGAATGTAAATAAATTTCTATATGATTCTTCTCTAATCTTGTAAGATATCACGAGTTTCTCCGTTCACT
>NC_142932.1:36675951-36720951 GCF_046866305.1 Octopus bimaculoides
ATATATATATATATATATATATATATATATATATATATATATATATATATATATATATATATATATATATATATATATATATATATATATATATATATATATATATATATATATATATATAAATATATATTATTTTGTTTAAAAGAGTTCCAACACTGTCTGTTTTTTATGTTTTATTTATATTCCTGCAGAACTAATGTGGGGTATAGAATATGGAATATACAATATATAATATAATATACAATATACAATATAAAATAAAATAAAATAAGAATGGATGGCACCATGAAAGAAAGTATTGAATGTAGATGGAATATTGAGTGTTCAATATAAAGGATCAAATACATAAATATATATATATAAATATATAAAGGCGACTCGAGTTTCAGGGCTATTTCCCCTCGTCATGGCCGGTATGACAGACTTTAACATACTTTTATTTTATTTTATTTTATATTGTATATTGTATATTATATTATATATTGTATATTCCATATTCTATACCCCACATTAGTTCTGCAGGAATATAAATAAAACATAAAAAACAGACAGTGTTGGAATTCTTTTAAACAAAATAATATATATATTTATATATCATATATATATATATATATATATATATATATATATATATATATATATATATATATATATATATATGTATATATGTATATATATATATATATATATATATATATATATATATATATATATATATATATATATATATATATATATATATAATATATATATATATATATATATATATATATATATACATATGCATACATACGTACATGTATATATATATATAGAATTTAGTAATGAGGGTAGAAATTGATATTAATCAATTAAATTCAGTGGTCCAGCATATTAGAAAAATCCGAAGATTCAAATTATATTACATACAGAAATAAGAGGAATGACCAGCAAAAGTGTACTCCTATATGCTAGAAATAGATGCAGAATCATCTAACCACGAAGAATATGTTCTCAATAAAATTTCAGCGAGACGACAGAGTCTGTCGTCTCGCTGAAATTCTCCAGTAGCGGAGATTTGTTGCTATTGTAAACAGAGAGAATAATGTCTTATGTAATTCTTGATGTACTTGGATTAGCTTTGCGATTATGAGAGCAAATGCATTTTCACCGATGCTGTGTACAGTTCAGAAACAAGACATCCCTGGCATCCTGGGTGTTTTACTTGTTAAAATTTATGAGTAAAGAAGGTAGCATCGGCTTTTCGGTTTTAAATACGTATTGTTTGCATTTAAATGCTTCAAAATGCAACTCGATATTTCTATATTCAGTGCAGGAAATCAAAACACAATAACAATTAGAAAAGAAACAAGGGAAGTCAAAGCAGAAATGTAAATCAATTCGTAAAAGGCAGGATTATGAATCCTAACAAACCAAACCTAGAAATAAAATAAAGGGCAAACAAATTACCAGAAGGTGAAAATTATTAATATACAATTATGTGAGTGAACAAACGCAAAACGAGAAATGCATTGAAAGGTGTATCGAAAAGTATAGAATTATTAGAAGGATTAATAGTATGAATAAATATGAAGATTGACGAGTGCCAAAGAAAGGAAGATTAAATAGGAAATTATCTCAATTAATTGACATGCAAAATTGAAATAGAAAATAAAACAATTTAGCGTAAATTCGAGGAGAGAAATAAACGTTTTCCAAGTACGTAAGCCTTATGAATGTTCGTACGTGAGTTTGTAAGTTTGGATAAACTGTTAAACTTTAACTTTGAGAGGTTTTTGTATTTTATTAAATTATACATACATGCATATATATATATATATATATATATATATATATATATATATATATATATATATATATATATATATATATATATATATATAAATATATATATATATATATATATATATATATATATATATATATATATATATATATATATATATATATATATATATATATATATATAGGAGGGAGAATGTACGAAAAAACAACAACAGACGAGGACAGGTGGTGTAAATAACAAAAGGATGTATTAGTATGACGCTCAGGAATACGGAAAGTCTTTGACGTTTCGAGCTACGCTCTTCAACAGAAAGAATACGGAGACAAGGAGAAAAACACGGAGAAAAAAATTGAATAGTGTTCAGTCAACGGTCAATCATAATAATAATAATAATAATAATAATATATATATATATATATATATATATATATATATATATATATATATATATATATATATATATATATATATATATATATGGTCATCACAACGAATGAAATTGATCTCAGAGTTGGAGACAATAGAACGTACCAAATATATTCTTTTCTACTCTCGGTACAAGGTCTAACATTTTCGGTGAAGGGGCCAGTCGATTACATCAACCCCAGTACGGAAGTGGTACTTAATATGTCGACCCCGAAAGGACGAAAGGCGGAATTTGAAGTTAGAACGTAAAGACAGACAAAATACCACTCAGCATTTCGCCCGGTGTGCTAAAGTTTCTGTCAGCTCGTCGCTTTAACGTAGCAATCATATGGACTAAGAACAACACACGAGCTTCTGGAAGCTGCAAAGCGTGCTGAGGGCCAAGTTCCTAGATTAAATTTCGAATGATTTGCAATATTACTAAAGATTCTAAAATTTGAATTTGAGATTTGGTTCTTTATTAGCCACACAGGGCCGAACACAGTGGGGGAAAATTACAATGTAGAGCTTTTCTTTCGAAAAAAGATAGAAAAATAGAATTCTGATCAAAAGGGACCGTGAGAGAAAAATACCGTCAAAAGAGATCGTGTATCAGAAAAACTTTGAAAGTTTAAAAAGCAAGATTAGGTTTATCCGTGGAAAGAAAATCGTATGGAAAAGACGACGGTAACCTCAAGCAAGGAAGTAATAAACACATGAGAGCAAAGTGCTCTCTCTTTCTCTCTCTCTCTCTCTCTCTTTTCGATTTACAGGATCATGCTCTGAATGGTTTCGTCAGTCGCACGAACCACCTTTGCTACATTCACCCACCTTTTATTGAAACTTTCACGAGACAAAACTTACCTCTCCATTCTCACCTTCCTTGATGAGTGATTGGTCAGAGAGTTAAGTGTTTACAGTGTGTCGGCACTATTTAAAACGAACAATATATATATATATATATATATATATATATATATATATATATATATATATATATATATATATATATATATATATATATATATATATATATATATATATATATATATACGTGAGGTTGTGAGTTCGATTGCCGGGCTGGGGTGCGTGTTGTGTTCTTCAGGAAGACACTTTATGTCATGGTGCTCTAGTTCATTCAGGAGTAGAAATGAGTTGCAAAGCTGTACCGGCCTTTCTTTTCTGTTGGATAACAGCGGTGGGGTGCAGTGGAAGCTGGTATGCATGGGGGCCTGCTGGTCTTCCATAAACCACCTTCACCGAAGTGCGGAGGGGTGTCACCCATATATATATGTATATATATCTTAGCTCTGAATTGTATTCTAAGTTATTGCGATGAGCTAAATAAATACGCCGACGAAATATTCCAGGAAACGTACTGTAAATATAAATGGGAAGGATGTATATCTAACAGACATTTGAACGCCGTTTTAAAAGAATTCTATCAATAAAGATCTTATGATCACTCATTTTTTTTTAAGGAAATTAAATGAAAGCAAGTTTAACGAACGAATATAGAAAGTAAATTTCTAATACTGAAATGTGTCGATAAATAATCATTAAAGATAGTAGATGAACAACACAATTTTAAGTAGGAAGTGTACTAAAGTTAAACATATTCACAAATATTGTATGCCTGAACTTCAGTAATTTATGGACTTCCCAAGCAGAGTGGGGATAATGAGTTCTTTATATTATTTTGTGGGATTAGGAGTTTGAAGTTGAAAGGAATTATACAGAAAGAGATGCATAGAATTCAAATGTTTGCTTGTTCTTTGTTTTCTTTTTATGATTCATTTTAAATTTCAAGTATTTGGTAAACATGTTCAATGTCACGAAAATTGCATATTAAGAAAAATTGTGAATGTAATAATTTATCCGTGACATTAAGTACTTTAAACTATGGTACTCGTGGATTAAACGTATCTTAAATGTTTTATTTTATTTTTTTTTAACATATACAACTTGTATTGAGCTTATGCATCTTTGCATATGTGTATGTATTCATATGCATATAAGTGCGTAATAATATAAACATCTATGCGCGCGCGCGTGTGTGTGTGTGAATGTGTATATTTGTTTGCGTGTGTACACATGTAATTACAATGGAACGAAAAAAACATCTTAACAATGTCTTGTACATTATACTTGGGGATATCAGAAAGGAGATTAGCAAAAATAAAAATTTCGATAAATGCAAAATTTCACGCTTCTGATAGCAAATAATTTGTCCAAACGAGAGCCAATATTTGTTTCTTAAAATCTATACATTCTTGTATTTATACTTTTTCAGAGAAATGTAACGTAAATATTAATACTGGATGATGGAGAGAAGTAGCGCATTGAAATGGTAAATAAGAATCCTGAATGTCTCAAAGAATTTCGTTTTATCTCACTTAAGTTTCCAGGTGCACCTTGCCAAGGTCTTGTGTCCCATTTATTACTCAAGATACGATACTATATTCAACATAAATGTAGCGAAGTCAGGTATTATGTAACATAAATATATATAAACACGTCATTTAACAATTAATAATACATCTACATTTTCCTTCAAACCACAAGCAGAATCAACAGTTTTCCTGAAACCAAACTCTATAAAGAAATATAGGAGCTATTTGGAAATAGATACCGTTGTTAGATTTTACATGCTTGAAAATATGTGTGAAACAAACAAGAATATAAAGTTATTCACAATAATGCATTCATTAATGCAGAATCTCCTTTTTACAAAGCACATTAGAAAAATCTATCTTAGAAACCTGTGTTAGTATCTGTATATTTACAAAATTATGTACACTGTTAACAGGCATAGTTGGACAGTATAGGGCTCGATTTGAGGTGGGTATCTGCATCGTAGCCCCGGTTTATATTATGAGCGAGATGGAATCGATTGGAAATATTTAGGAATCTCGGCAGTAAGCTGAATTAGTAATTCAATCTCCCAAATTCGTCAAACTCCTCTCACCCTGATTCAGTTTGAGATTTACGTGGGGGCGACATGCATCTGTAGAATAGTCAGCCATTTTACTTGTCGAGTAAATGAGAACGTCGTCCTTTTGCTTAAAAACTGGACGGTGAAATCAAAAGGATGGCTTTTTAAAAAATAAACAAATGATTATAGCAAAATGCAAAATATGTTATCATTTTAATTACATGCTTGTCTTTTGCTTTGTATTTGTACCAGTTGACCTCATGTCTCAGCCAGAGACCTCAAGGGACAAGGTAGAAGCTCAATTCGGTATTATGACTATGCTGCCATAGGTTTGGCTTTGCACAGAGTATTGTTCTTGTGAATCAAAAGATAAGAAAATTAAAGGCTTGTTTTAAGAGTAATTTGATAACATGAGTCAATCTTCAGTGTCATTTCAAGTTGTAACAATCCATGGCTACCCTCTTTTCTTGGCAATTTCTGCTTTGTTACTGAGTATGATACTTTCTTGTTTTCATGCTATGAGGCAAGTTTTAACATCCATTCATCAGAGCTATTCAGGTAGGTGTCTAGGTCAATCGTAGCAATCTGCATTGTTAATTCCAGTTATAAAATTCCACAATCTCCCTCTTCTATTGGCAGGTAAATCGTTCTACATCTGCTTAGGGTTGTGTATTCTATTCATTGTCATCAATCTTCCAATTTACCTATCAAAGTTACAGATGTAAATACTTAACCAGTTAATAATACTGAAACTGTAAGTCATGACCGAATGGATAACGTATTAATCACTTCGATCTTGTCTCTTGCGTTTCGCTCTGTCTTGCGTATTGCACTTTGTCTGCTATAACATTCTTTTCTTATCTTTTCCCTCATTATTGTATGTTTGATTCCATAACCTTCAAATACCCACAGGTATTTGTAGCTCTTCTCTGTTTCTAACTCCTTTACAACATACTATAGGTCAAGTTTAACATTTGATTTTTCTATCATTTTCTCTCTGACAAAGGTAACTTTTGCACATCTATCTACTCCAAATTCCATACTGGTGTCATCATTGACCTGTTTTACATTTGAAAAAAAAGCCGCTTAGTTAGTAGTCGTTTTGTGGAAACAGCTTTAAATGAGCCATGTAAAACCGATGATTAATAGTTTTGTCATATATGTTACAGCCACATTATGCTTCGTCGAACAATTTGGAAAATGGTATTAAGGCTAGATAACAGAGAAGTGGTGATAGATTCGCTCTGGAAAATGTCACATGAAATTCTTACATCCCCAGCATTCAAAAATTAATTCTTACAATTCTAAGTCAGTCTAGTTTTCTATGTTTTCATACTTACAGATATGAAGTTTCGCAAAGTAGGTGCTCTTTTATTATTATTATTATTATTATTATTATTATTATTATTATTATTATTATTATTATTATTATTATTATTATTATTATTATTACTATTATTATTATTCTTTCGTAGCACAGTGTAGGTAAAAATGGACCGGAGTCTTTAGTCATCCGTTACGTCACAACAAAAACCTCAGACAGACAATACTTTCCTTAAGATGTGTGGTGTTCTCAATAAGGCTGCGTATTGCAAGACATCAATCTTGCATGCGATTTCCAGTTGCCTTAAAAAGTTCTGAAGTTTCAATGGGATTGAGCCCAACGCCCCGATCACCACTGGTGTCACTTTTACATTACCCTTTCCGCATTCCATACAGTCTTTCCGTTTCCACTTTCAACGTTTTGTATATGCTTCCTTCTCGACATATCACGCTTCTTCTCACATCAAATTTTTCGTCCGTTATGGTATGTGATTTCTGCCTGAAGACTATGCGGTGATGTTGCACAAGTTATAAATCATTGTTTGGCATATTCTCAGCTCAAGAATCTATTTGTAGTACATTTATTGTTTATCTTACCATCACGGAGCATTACATATATATATATATATATACACACACACAAGCGCACACACATACACACACACACACACACACACATACACACACACACACACATACATATGTATATATTTCCCAAAATGATTTCAAAGGGATATGCAATCAGGGCGGTTACCATGTTTCCACTTAAATAAGTTTTATACACATTCTTGGACCACAAAATAAAATGCTGTAAATAACTATTTAATAATATTATAGATGTGGAAAATGTCCGTTCTACTAATTATTATTAACATTATATATATGACGGTAAGCTGGCAGAATCGTTAGCACGCTGGACCAATTCTTACCAGTATTTCACTTGTCACTACGTTTGAGGTCGTTTTTCCCTTTCATCGTTTCGGGGTCGATAAATTTCATACTAGTGAAAGACTGGTCAATGTAGTCTCCTAGTCACCTCCGCCAAAATGTCAGGCCTTGTGCCTATAGTAGAAAGATCTATATATATATATATATATATATATATATATATATATATATATATATATATATATATATATATATATATATGTGCGGATCCATATTTATACAAGAGTAATATAAGGTATGGAATCAGAGATACATATGAAATTCATGACATTTGTTTCTACCGCAAACTGTAACCAACTCAGATCTTTAGAATCTACTCACGATCTGAAGCCATATATTATTTTCTGATTTTTCTTCTTTACTTTCTATCGAATATTTTTTCTTTCGTTTATCTCACTGTACTTCGCTTTTATCAGTTCTAATCTCTATTAGACTAATACTATTAACGATCATTCGCGAACTTCCTCCATCCATCCATTCTTTCTTTGTGTGTTTGTTTGTTTGTTTGTTTCTTTGTTTCTTTCTTTCTTTCTTTCTTTCTTTCTTTCTTTCTTTCTTTCTTTCTTTCTTTTATTGTTTCTTGCTATTTTTCATTCATTCTTTCTGTCTCTCTCTATCTCTCTTCATTCTTTCTTTTTTTCTTTCTTTGTTTCTTTGTTTCTTTGTTTCTTTGTTTCTTTGTTTCTTTCTTTCTTTCTTATTTAAAAACAAAATTATTTTCCGATCACCTAACAGCCAGGTAGTTTTGATGGTTTAAACACCACCGGCAACTTATCATTTAACATATTACCCGATTTTACTTCACCACCTCAGAGTCTTCACTTTCGTACACTGTCTGTCGATACTTTATGTTTAATAAAAGTAGCGTTACATCACATTATGTGTTCAAATTATATCATACGGTTTTCTATAATAGATATTTGGCGCATCTTATTAGAAGCAGCATGTCATGAGAGTAACATCATTAATTATTCTCAGTGGGAAAGTTGTGAGGCACTCATATAGCCCTACAGGGAGAAATTAAAATCCATTTACAAGATCAGCCCAAAAGGCAAAACTTACAATTTGCTCCATTTTCTGTCCTCTACCCGATCTCGTACACCATAGACTCTTATCATCTTCCAATCAAGTCCAGTCTGCGAATTTGCTCTGAGATATAGCTAATATACATTATATTTTTATTTCTTATAACTTTTGCGATGATTGTCGGAATGTGATCAGGATTTCATTTGATATTCTGTAGGGTTCCAACGTCCCATGTTGTATGAAATTTTTTATTCCATCTAGTTAATTCTTGGGGAATTTGGGGTGCCTTATGTGGATTCCCTGTCATTTGCGGCTAAAGGTTGGGTCATTTACCGGCATATAATTTTTAGGACATCAGTTTTAGACCCCCCTTCTTTTGGATGAGTATAAGAGCCGTCCATAAACAGGGATGGTTTATTGCAATATGAGCACACAGAATTCTGAAACGTCCAAATGTATTCTGAATAACGGCATTTGTCATATCGCTACCAACGAGTGAGCTCAGATTGGAGAGCACATGTAACATAATCTGCATTCCCTCACGGTTATCCTCATAGGAATTTAAAGTGTTTTCTAAATTTTACATACAGGTTTGCAAATGTTCAAAAACGTAACCTGACACTGGCTTCCTGTACCTTCTACTGATGATTTATTATAATGATAAAACAATTCGTGCTGTACATTAGCGCACTTCGTCCGTTAAGTCGACATTAACGACTGAAGTATGCCACATCGGAGACCAAATCGAGAATATTAGACTTGGCTTAGTTTGCGGCTCAATACCAAGTTTAATAGTCCGTAGTTTCAAACGGACAGTTGTAGCTAGAGAGAGAGAGAGAGAGAGAGAGAGAGAGAGAGAGAGAGAGAGAGAGAGAGAGAGAGAGATTAATGAACTTTGCGGTATTGCTACAGCTGTTTCGTTATAACGTATTTTCCTCTACAATTATTTTGTGAATTTCGGATGTACTTTCCTACCGTTTGGCATCGCATGTTGTCAAGATATTTTCGATAGTTTTCATGTCTTGTTCTGCAAAATGTGCGTCATTTTCAGCTTCTGGTAACTCTTTTAATTCTTTGTTTTCTCTTTGTGTGAAGAAGCTAATATTTTTATTTTAGATTTGATCATCTATTCAGATACGAGTTTCAGTTCATAGAATTAGTCGCATATGTCTTTTTTTGTTTTAAATAATGTTAGCAAGTTTCATCAAAACAGATTTTCCGACATATTTTGCTTCATACTCTTAGCTGTACTTTATGAATTTTCGTGCGAAGAACGGATACGTGAGATTCGCTATCAACATTTCTTTCTTTTACAGTTCCCAATAAAACCTGATATTTCACTCTACATTTAGCAATGCGGACACGCGTCTCTCCTTGTTCGCAATTATGTGCTTGCATATATACAAAACCATACATATATGAATACGTGTGTTTACACATATAATCAAACATATTTATGGAAATGAATATGAATAATATATCAAGTTATCATTCGAAATTGATAATTTATTTATTACACCACTATGCCCATATTTATTTCTCTTCTGTGCTTTTTGTTCTCTTGCTATTACAAATATATTAAAAATATCAATTTGCTTAAGAAAAGTAATTACTCTTCCTGAATCCAAATAAATCTAATAAAAGTGTGAGCTACATTATTACTTACATATATTTCACTTTTTCTCTCTTTCTCTTGTTATAATCCTATAAATGATTTTCTTGGTCTATGTAGGTGATGACATATTGATTATCTAATATAAAGTTTCTTTTCTCTGCTGCATCAAGTTACAATAGAACAGAATATCGAGAAGTTGCAATGTGTGTAGCATTCTCATTGCTCCCAGACTTTCTCTCGTATTCAATAATAATTCGTAATCCATTTGGAGGAAGATGAACGTCTCAACTTATATATTACATTATTTTGCGTCTTAAACTCTGGCTGTACTGTATAAAGCCTTCACCTAGCTCTACATAGCGTGCACATTCTAGGGTTCAAGGGACCAATGTTTAGAAAGCAGTGCTTCCCTCACAAAATAACTTTTGTGAAGTGACATCGTACACAGCACATGTTCGTGTCACAGGTTATAAACCTTAAGAGTAGTGACGTAGTTCTTCTATGAAGGTTTATGTTGGTGTCCCTAAGTGTAAGCTCAAACATTTTCGATATACTATACATACATTTGTGTGATTAGGGTCTTCAAACGAGTGGGACACCGAAATATAATCAACGGTTTACTGATGTCCAAAACCTCGGATTACTCACTGTAGCACCGACTACTTTGCAGTCTTTTCTTTTACGCAACATTGTTCTATACAACGCCTTAATCTGTTATATTCCATCTATATCTACTAGATGTGGAGCAATGTATTCATAATCGTTCTTCCAGTTCTAAACCCTTAATGCTAATCAGATTGAACGACAGTTTTAGTATCACATTCAGCGATTTGAAGTGTGATGTATGAGATCCTCCCTCACGAAAGCCAATATAGAGAAAGTCTCAATAACTCATTCATTCATCTTATAACCTCATTTGACTTTAATCAACGCTGGGCTCTCTTCATTTCTAAGAAGCAGCATCAGCGTCCTATCACTCCTTCATAAGCTCACTGGGAAATCTGAATCTGCGCCTGCAGTGTATCCATTTCTACTGCCGTTGATCCCATGTACTGTCACATTTCGACTGACAATGGAACCTTTGCTACTTTCAATAGAATAACTCTAATTGCTCGCTGCATTAATCAAATAACTTGCATTCATCAAGAGTTTGTTGCAAAGTGAATAACTCTTTAATAAGTGTGTGGATATGCTTTGGTAGTTATCAATTCATAACGTAAGTAAGGAGTTGATTTTATTAACGATATACTTACTTTAACATTGAAGAAATCGCAAAAGTCTTCTGATATAAAAAATGAAGTTTATCAGCGGTATGATATTTGATAAGACAATAGAGACAGTCATGCAATTTGGTTCAGGTCAGGCTGCTACCACAATCATGGCTGCTTGCCCTATGTATGTATAGAAAAAATGGATATACAAATGACATACCTATTGGCACAAACAAATATGAAACATTGTCATACGGGTTTACTTATATCGGTTATATGCATTATAAAAAAAAGGTGTTGCAGAGCTTCTACACGTTCGTTTTGCTTTCAAACTTCACCGAAATTGTTTTGCTAAATATCATATCGAGGAAAGTAGCTGCTTTAGCTTACTGGATAACGTTCTTATTGGTTATGTTTTCTGGATCATAGACCTGGAAAGTTTGTTACCTAGTTGAAATATTAACCGAGATATTTATCGAAAACTGCTTCAAGTGGTTTTTCATAAGTAACTTTCATTAAACCTTCACCACTTTCGCATTCCTGCTTGGTTCACGTTTTGCTGTTTCAAAGTGTTGACGCACACCTTTTGAAGAAAGATATCTTGCGTATATATGATTATTTTTTTCCCATGTTATTAATAGCCAACCATAAGAGTACTTGTTTACAACTCGAGCAATGAACCCGGCATATTTTCACTCAGCGACTTTATTTAATGACTCCCTTCAACATATTTAATAGCTATTCGCTATTCAAGAGAAATTTAAATGCACTTGTTGAGTTGTAGTAGGCGACAAACATATAATCATACTGATTTTCAAACATGGCAGTGTAGTCAGTGCACATCTACTTCATCACATGTCTTCACCTAAGAGCTAATTCCTCGAAGTTCCTAATTATAATAGGATGGCCCATTCTCCTGCGTTCACACTTTTTCAACAGGCTTGATTTCTCATTTTGCAATGTCAAAAATCATCTTCGTTCCCAAGCAACGTTAGTGTGGTTACCTGCTAGGTCGTCAACAAAAAATTTAAATCTGCAGATCTCTGAATTGGAATTTCTTTAAATGATACATTAGCAACATACTACTAAGATGCAGTGATTTCATAAATCTGTTCGTATAAAGTTATAAAGGCGAAATAGTTATTCAACTCTTTTAATGTTTTTTGGCAGAGTTTTTGCTTTTCATTCCGACATATATTCCTAAAAAATATTAATGTATGTTGGATTCGTTAATATGAATTAAGAAAACTGTGAATCCGGTTTTTAAAAATACCGATGAATATACAACATCAAGGGCATTATAATTTTATACTGAAGCACGCTGTTATCTTGGAAGTACTCTATTGCAATTAGGTAATATATGTGTAACGCGTTGGGGCAATTTAATTAGAGCGTGTTGATCTCTATGGTGTAAAGGTGTGATCATTGTATTTCACACTCAAGTCAGAAGTATATTTATACACTACGTTCGTTGTTAAATTAGTGTTGTCATGTTATTCAGATACATTATTCTAAACTGATTACGGGAACCTAAACTATTTCAATATTCGAAGAACGTTCCATTTATGAAATAATCGTATTAATATATGTTATTAGAATTTCAATTGGTAAAAATATTTCTATTAAATTATAACCTTTACAAAGAATATTTTCATACATTAAATCTATATGAAAGCATTTTTGTTCTAAAGCAGGGAATTGTACATTGGCGATTTCAGTTTTCATTTGTTGCTTAAATTAATTTACTCATTCTATTCCTCTGGCCAAATTTTAATTCAATACATCAGTTATTCTAATCATCTATAAATACAAATTTTGGAGTTGTAGAATGCTATGTAATTCCGGTATAAAACGTCATAAAATAGAACGTTTTCCATTTGTTGCATTGTAGGAACATTTTCTTGATCATTCATTCACAGATTCCATTGTAAATTATTGCGTTCTTTCTCTAATTAAATATGTTCACACCGAAATAAATTTCCATACATGATTTCTTAGTACATAACATCAATATCATATGCATTTATGTAGAAGTACATTAAATATCTTAAATATTAGAGAGGAGTGTGTTCAGTGCAATCGGTAAAGCGTTGATTAAAATGCCTGGCATTCTTTAGTTTAGACTGACGTGGAAATCCGGTGAAGTCGGCGACACGCCGGACATAATGCTTAACAATGTTTCGTCTGTCTTTACTTTCTGAGTTCAAATTCCGCCGAGGTCGACTTTGCATTTCATCCTTTGGAGATCGATTGAATGAAGAGTAACTAGACACTGGAGTGGCTGTAATCAACGTATCCAACACCCGAAATTTGCTGGTCACGCGCTAAATTTGGAAACGAACGATATGTTTCTCAATTTTGAGACAAGGCACGAGTAATCTGATAGAATCACTGGACCATCGGAAAAATGTTTTTTAGTATGTCATTCGTATCATTACATTCTCAGTTGAAATCTCTCCATGGTGAACTTTATATTTCATTCTTTAACTGTGATCATCCTGTCCAGAATATCTCATTCAGCTTATGTACTTCTGACGAATTAATTTCAGGCTGATGCAATTTCATTTAGAAGGTACAATATTAAATACTGGAGCCATTGATACAATCGCCTATGACATCTCCCTTTCTAATTGCTACCCTGTGCTTAGATTACAAACCATTATTTACTTGTCGCTTACATTACTTTCTGATTTCATACAAATATTTTTCTATTCAACCTCTTAGCTGATCCGTAATTTATTAGGTTGATGCTTGATTGTAAGATATCTAAATATGAAAACGATATGTGATTGCCTGTTGCTATTATTACATTCTGCCTGGCTGATTATGTTTTAATATAACGCTGCTAATGTATTTACATGGATGATCGGTGCTGTTGTAAGAAATTATACTGTAATAGCCTTCTTGATGAGGTAAATATCGACAAGTGATATGGGAAAACTATGAAAGAGTATTGTGTTTCGTTGGTAACATTACATAGGAATGGGTTTCCGAAAAATTAATGAGATCGATAAAATGACACAACACGAAACTGCATGAATAGGCATGCTTTCAAAAAGTTATTATATATTTAGTTTATTCCTTTTTGTATTAATTGCCTGTTATTTTAAACCCACAATCCAAAATATTTGTTCTTATTTACCACTTCCTCCCACTTTTGTTGATTTATCAATTATGAATCGTTCAAATATGGCGATGCATAATCAACTTCAAAAGAGATTCATCATCTCTTCCCTGGGCATTACTGTCTCACGTTCCGAAATTCATAGTGACGCTAACCTGGTTTTCATAGTCTTTCAAGTAACCGGGGGCTCAAGAATTTCCCCGAGTGGAACGCCAGTCTGTCCCAGGGTTAGGCATTTAAAGTTGAACAGAATACCGAAATTAAATGCTTTGTTCAAGAATACTGAGTAGCATCCGATTCAAATTTGAAACTGCAGTCTTGCTTTCGTGAATGTAGTGCTAAATCACTCGGCCTCTCACCATTTTGCTATCTACAAAAAAGTTCAATTAAAACGTATTTGACAGTATTTATTTAAATTCACCAAACATTAATATAATAGAGACTTGAATATTTGAATTTGCGAAATGGTATATTTTTTTACGATGAAAAATGTCCTTATGCTACTTTTGTTTTTATATACAGGTTGTTTACGCTTAATGCCACAGCCCTAGCAAAGATTTCATAACTGATTGAAAGAAACTATTACATTCAGAAATATCAAACGATAAATACAATAATTCATCTGGCATCACTGGAATATAATGAAATCAAAACAAGTTAGTCGCAAGTACATAATTCACAGAATACGTACAACTAATACGATTAAATCTTGTAACACCTTGTATATGTTGTTGGTAATTCATTTTGCAAAATATGAATTTATCAACAAAATGAAGATATGCATTCAAATTCAAATAATTGACATGACATATCGAACGCACAAAGGAGATAGTTATGATTAAAAATATGAATATATTGATGATAAGAAGTACAATCTACTCAACGTACGCATTATATAGACTATATAATTTATTTCAAGTGTAAATTGAATCGCTATGTTTATACGCACTCGTAAATGAGTTAAAACGAAATGAACATAAGATCACCGAATGTATAGTAATAATTCACAAAACTAATTAATCAAATGTTGAGTTCTTGTATATATTCAAAATAATCATTTGGAAAATGAGGAAGCTATAGAAATACATTTAGTAACGTGTTGTTGTATGCTACAAGATAGGATGCTGAATACCAAGGTAATATTTAATGGTTACATTATTTAATTACAAGATAACAATTGATGTTAGTGGAAACTACGAAAAGTTGTTCATATCATAGCGACGACTTTCATCTGTATATTATAGCTGGCTGCAAGTATTACGTCGTTTCATATGACAAAAGTATCACACATTTAACCGACTGTAATATTCACTTAAAATACACAGAATACAATTAAAAAAAGTTTACTTCATTGCAAATGTTACTCTCATAATGCTGACTTGTAACATTACGAGGATAATTAAGATGGTGAAATTTAGCACCAAACACAGCTGGTATGAAGTTGGATTATGCTCCTAAAGACGGAAATCATCTCCTTTTAATAACGATTTCAGCAATAATTTTACTCGGAGAACATTGTCATTTCAAAGATCCTCTTTGTGTTCGAACGATGTTTCATTTAGATTTCGAGTAGGAAATACACCATAAAAATTCTGTCGTATCAGTTTATCTGCTTACCTGCCAACATATTTTCGTATTACAAAAGTTTGCATCGTATGCACATGGCAAAATCTACTATTATTTCTACATTTCTATGAATACATATAAATGTACAAAATATAGTAACATATATTTCAAATTTCCTAGATGAGTAAATTTATTTTGACATTTAGCATCGCATATCTTCCTAATAAAATGAGCGTTGTCTATATGAAATTAATGAATACATTTAATAAATTTACAACTATTAATTCGTTCCTCACAAGATATAAATCGAAAAACGTGTTGGTCTGAAGATAGCACGTGACGGAAGAACAAACGGTCTTATTTTGTCATAGAAAGCTAATATAAAATATTAATATTCTTAAAATAAAAAGATATATTTCACAAATATTTTGTCATATTCGGCAAACTCTGTATATAATCTGTGCAGAATTTAAATTTAAGGTAACTTAATGTTTTCATCGTTATTCAAGATGTTGGTGCTTCTTTTCTCATTTACATACCACTTAATATTTTCTTATTTGTCGACATGTATGTATGTTAGTAATATTTGGGGAAGTTGCTGAAAATCAAAGTGAATTATTATACATATAAGCATTGTTGTCAGGGGTTTAACGCCTCATGGCCGTGAATTATCTTTGCCAAAGTTTTATGCGTAATGGAAGCGGTAAATAAGTTTCAATGAAATATACGGTGTATACGAGTGAGAAAACTAATGCAGTCTATGTAAATGAACATTATTTATGTACTCCAACACAGTTTAAATCTTACGTAAACATTTTTTTTTTAATGTTAATTAATCTCATGTATGCACCAGATTACACTTGCATTATGATTATCAATTTGCCCTGCATTACATTTCAGAATTTCAAGTGGCTCCATGCATAATATAATATAATCAACCCACTCCTTCATATAGAAGTGCAGTCCATATATTACGAACTACGGAATAGTGCACAAGTTTGGGACATATCTTGCTAATATTCTACGTAATTTCCCCTATCATTGAAAAATTTAGGTGCTTACGTATATTTAATTTAAATTTCGACGCTGTTCCACTAATATGAAAGTTAACATTCGCTGCTGTTTGGTTAGAGCATTCTTATACTACTAGGTGGACCTGTGAAAAATTTAACCAATAATTTAAATATTGTCGAATAAATAGCTATCATTTGCTCAAAACTGTTTAATTTGCACTATTTTGGTTAATGTTATATTTATTAATACTATAAATATGTATTAAGTTAAAGTGTGAAAGGATACGTTAAATACGTCCGATACAGCACTTCCTTTATATGCAATATTTCTATTGTGGGTAATCCCCCTTCTGCGATCATGAGTGGATTAGTTGTCAGGTATCACTTTAACCTTCACACAATTCATCGTCCTTGCTCTTGAAAAAGCTACGTAAAGCTGGCAATGAGAGAAACTTGGCTGTGACAAGTGTATACCAAGTCTTTCGAATGCTTGCCCCTATATTTTATTAATTGTCATAGAATAGGACATACGAACCGGGAACTGGGTCCGATGCAGAACGAATGGAATGTTTGTATCGCTTGGAGTAAGTTTGATTTTGATTTTCTCTCGTGTGAGAATGAGATCTACTTATAATTGACGCTTCGGTGCTATGCTCGCGGAGCTGAAGTACTTCCAAACGAGTGCAGTTGCATAGAACTTGTGATGTAGAGAGGTTTCTAAGAAGGATAATAATTGCTCCAACTTTTAAGGCATTGGGGAGGCATTCCAAATGGTGTTTATAAACCCCATGGGATAATTCTGGGCTTCTTCTTCATTATCAGAAATTACTGAGTCAGTGCTTGGATTTGCCTTAATTTCAGTGAGCAATCTGCATAGAATTTCTTCATTTACTGCTAACCAGTCCGACTTTTTAGGGGATATTTTAAATTTCTTCTGCTCTAAAATTGTCAAATATATCAGATACCAAAGACCTCTTTCATAAGCATGCCTCAGGAATATCAATAGTATCTTCTGCGAGATTATCAAGAGAGCTTTGAACCAAACCACTTCTAAGTTGTAGTAGCCACCTCGAAAAATCTTGTTCATTTGCATTTGTTCTCATACTTTGCTTAAGTTGCATTTGATGAAAATTATCCCACATTGAGGAGCGTTTGAGGCAGGCATCACGTACAGCTGCAGGAGGAGCTCTGGAAACAACTAGGAGAATTTATCTAAAATCTCCTTCTAGTACGATAATTTTCCCGCCAATTATACATAATATCTCTTAAAGAATTATCTAAAGCTTTCAAAGCATAAACTGGTATCATTGAAGCAGCACCAATAATGAAGACTTTTACTCGCCTAAGAATGTTTCATTGATCCGAATTTGGTGGAACATTGCACACGCTTGTTTCTCCCAAAAGAACTGGAAGTTTGAATATATTGTGAAGATTTTTACCACTTTCCAAGAGTTTTGCAGCAATACCAGTCCAGAAGCCAAGGGAAATGACTCGACTTTAATCCTGACTTATTTCCCATAGCGTGACAAACACCGTCGATACAAGCGTATTAATGTATAGATACCAAACGTGGTATAGTATACACATTTTATATAATATTGAACGTATACAATGTAAACGACTGCGTAAAGTTTTAATATGTAGATGAAGCAGCAATAACAGCTATGAATTTATCCAGCTCTTTTGAGGAGAGTTTGTAAATCGATATCAATAACTCATTTCATTTTCAGTCGCTATATTTTATCAAACCTAACAGCTGCTATATAATATGAATCCAAATAGTGATATTTCTAAATCATTTAAAAAGTACGTTTCAGGTTTGCATGATATATGAAAGGAGATACATGCATCGTGTAAAGCTTCCTCTGTTAAAGGTTTCATAATATGAAGACATTGACGGAAATATTTCAATGTATATGTGGCCAGAGCAGTAAGTAGGCTGCTAAGTTAGGAAAATAGCTATGTATGTAGAGGAGGAGAAAGACGTGGATAAAAGAAAATAAGAGCGGGAAAGAGAAAAGGTAAGAAAACAAGGGAAGAATATAGAAAGTGCGACGGCGGCGAAGGGAAATGGAAATATTTCAGTGATAGTATCTAAAAAGTGAAATGGCTGCGTGCTCGCATAGAAATCTAAGGAAACTTGATTAATAGTACCGATGAAGAAGATCAATATACACATGTGTGTGTGTGTGTATGTGTGTGTATGTGTGTGCATATATATATATAAATATATATATATATATATACATGCACATATATATATATATCTATATACATGCACATATATATATATATATATATATATCCATCTATCTATCTATCTATCTATCTATCTATCTATCTATCTATCTATCTATCTATCTATATATATATATATATATATATATATATATATACATATATATATATATATATATATTCATGTGTATATATGTGTGTGTGTGTGTGTGTATGTATGAAGTGATGTTCGCAGCCACTTCAACGTGAGTATTCCGTTCGAACAGACTCTGCTGCGATTTTGTTAACCCCAAGAAGACATCACCTGTAGCTGGTTAACGATGCACAGATGCATCCGATATATTGCGAGCAGAAGCGAGTTACTACCATTTGATCTATAACACACGAGATGTCATGTTTTGGAGAGAGGCAGAAATAGTCAGAAACGATGTTGGTCTACTGGTCTCGTCGCTAGAAGGTGGTTTGGATTCGATACACTGATCGCAAAATAACAGATGAGGTTGTGAACCCTTGACCAGCTAGACGTGCATTTTGGAGTTAAAAAATCACAGTAATATCCAATCGAACAAAACAGTCAAGTTGAAGGCACTACTTGCTAGTTCAACTGCTGCGTTGATTTTAGTACGAGCTTTTTTGCGAGTTCCAAGATCGCGTGAATTTATATATATTGCGATCAGAAGCGACCTACTGATATCTCTAACAGGCAAGAAATAGCCGAACACCAGGCAGATCTGCTGGTCTCGTCGCTAGAAGGTAGTAGGGATTCATTTCACATTCTTGATTTTCACTGAAAATAATCTTGATAATCGTAAGGAAATGCTTTTACGATCTTGATGGTAAGTCTTTTCACTATAAAATTGACAACCTTAGCGTGTTGTGCACATTTGCCATTGATGACCTTTTATAGTTACAGATTTATGCGTGCAATATAAATCTTCACTTACAGTTCGCGTTTAGGGGTAATTAGCTTGCTCGTTAGTGTCTCTTCATACTTTCTATAAAACTCAGTTAATCTATCAAAATATCGCAGCTGGAGTCTAGTGAGTTTATTATGCACTTTGCAATTAATAATGGTATCTAATTGTCTAATATTATTTTTGTGCCTGTTGATATTTAACTGAAAGAGCCTATCCATATGAATGTTATGTTTTTCATATAGATCTCTTTTACTTTCGTTTGTTTACAAGTGTTCATCACTGAGTCGTTATAATACAATGTTCAATGTCAGACATTTGGAACTTTCGATCCATCCGAATTGTTCCTTAGTTACTTGGACTCTTGCGAACTGCATGTGCAAGACAGGTCGCGAGTTGATTATTTCTCGTGATTGTTTATGAATGTAAATGGCGAAGATTGCTTTTGAATTTTGCTAATTTCGTTTTCAGCCGTTAATAATCTCTAGTCAATTCGTGTATTTGCAGGGGTTAAATTTATAGTTACTGCATCTGTCGATGACCGACTTACTTACGGAATTTTCAGAAGAAAATATTTCTGCTCCTCAATGAATTTAATGTATAATTATCTTAAGGCTGGTATTTTCTTCTCTGTAAATATCAATTGGGAAAGAAATGAAATGCTAAAAAATCAAACAAGATTTGAGAGTAGAAGAGTACTTAAAGTTTGCTTAGGATATTCTATAAACAATTAAAACAAAGCGTAAAACTTGGGATATTAACGAAAGCCAAATAAGAGGATAAAATATGAGTAAAAAAATCATAGTAATATTATGTCTTTAATGAAATTAAATTAGAAAATAAGAACGGTATTAATGCTATTTTAAAGAAAAGATCACAGCATTAGTATATTCTAGTTAGTAATATTTAAGATACGATGGCTATTGGCACCGAATACGCAACAGACTTACTGATATTAGGTATATTTTAAATATATTTAACTAGACAATGTAACAAGTATTGTCTGGTCGTTTATATATTTAAAATATATATTATGCATATTAGATCTGAAAAACAGCAATCCCTCTTCTATTCTGAAATGTTAGTCGTCACAGTACTCATTAGGGAGGTACTTGAAAGTCTTTCTAAATAAATATGAACAACTTAATTTTCATTCAACTTTTCGATTGAATGGATTGGCATGGGAAGTTAGAATATGAACAAGTTATTTGAGACAGACGTTACATTATAATCCACCACCGGTTTACGATAATGCATTGCTTATGATGTACCTTTCATTTCATATCTAGCATTTCTCTCATTCTAGGACACACTATATTTACTTAGAGAAGTGAAATTTATTTTCCCTTAGTATTAGAAAAATAGGCCTTGCCATTGCAAAAAACACAAAGTAAAGAACATATACCTTGATATCAATTGATCCCTACTTATGTGCGTTACCGCTTATGAACGTGAGCCAAGCTTCATGTATACAACTATTTTTCAAAACATATTCACAACACCGAGCATGTCTCTCCACCTGAATGCCTCCGCGACATTCAAAAACGAACATAAACGAACATAAATTGAGCAAGTTAAAAATTCCAAATCTAATAAAATATTATTAAATACAATAATAATAATAATAATAATAATAATAATAATAATAATAATAATAATAATAATAATAATAATAACAATAATAATAAAATGGCCAGTAAGCTTAAAGTAATAAAGAAAAATATACTCAAATTAGTAAGGATATCGGAATACGTGCTTACTAGAAATAGGAGCCAACGTCCCAAAGCTTACAAAACTATCACTATAAGTCACAAGATTTCGTTAAGAAATTATAGCTTTCTTAGAAATCAGCCAATGTATATGCTTCTTTTTTTATATTTTGAATTACAAGGCCTTCAAGGGGTATTTCATCAGTATTAGCATTGCATACTGATACAAAATAATAATTGGTATATATAGCATTGCAAATTTATGTACATTATTTCTGTTTTTGGCAACATATTAATTTCTTTCGTTTTTCGGATAAGAATTTAATTATCAATGGTGATTTGTTACCCTTCTTTATTAATACTTATTCAAATAATTCAATCTCCGACGTTATTTATTGAATTATCTTTTAATAACAATTGTTTTACGTAATATATTATATTTGCAAGTTATTTTTATGTATTCACTTCGTTTTCGAAACTTCTAGAGACATGGGACAAAGGTTCATTTCTGCAAAGCTCTACCTACGTTATTTGGACAGTATCTCAATAGAGATTTTTGACTGATAGTATTCACAACTAGATTTTACTCTATAAAACCCTGTTACTCAAGAATATTTGAGTGTGATTTGTCTGGCATTAAAACACACTAATTTGTCCCAATCCAAAATCGAATTACATACATTATTTTATACTAGCTGGGCCCGTGGATACTCCACGGAATAGGCACCTACTACTGCGTTTTTATAATTTAGGTTTAAAAAACAATTTTGTCTCTTAGAAAATAATGGCATTGAAAGCCTTATTTCAGCGTAGAGCGACACGTGTAATGCAACAATACTTCACACCAGGAACGACTAATGGAAATAGACTAATAAAAGGGCATATAAGCCCTCGACAGAAAGAAAGAAGGCTTTCCTATCCGCGTGGGACTATAAGAAAGCCTTCTTTTTATTATCGAGGACTTATATGCCCCTTTATTAGATTATTTTCTTTAGTCGTTGCACGGTTATTACCATAAGCTTTAAGCTTATATAAAAATACCATTATTATTATTTACTGCCATAGTAACGCAAAAATTCACTTAAAAAGACGAATAATATTATGATTTTGTCAAACACATGAATATTGTTTATGGCAGGATCCTAAAAGACGCAGAAATGTCATTCGATATGTCTGGGCACTTTAACTTCTGACTTAGAATCATACCGAGATCCTATTTAACATCAGATAGCAGTAAATAAATAAATAAATAAATAAATAAATAAATAAATGCAGTCAAGCACTGAATTCAATATTATCGAGCGGCTTAAATAAAAGCGTGGGTCTTTACATCGAAAGGAAACTGATTGTTGGGAATTAGTAGTGAGCCTCGGATGAAAAGATATTCATTTTGTAGTATTTGTCTGGTAGCCTTGCAATGACAAAACATCGGAATATATAATCATCAGAGGGTAATGGCTAAAAGCCTTTAACAGATGTCCTAAGGTATGTGTTAGAAATAAGTTCGCCTTCGCTAAATATGCAGTTGGTTAGTTAAGAATAGGAAAACCATTTGCCCCCAAACACTTAATTAAACAGAAGTATATTTAGTTGTAAGAGAAAATAAATGGAGACCATAATTTGAGTATTCAGAAATTTGATATACCGTTGTTTGCACTGTGATTCCCAATTATATTTACAAGATTGTCTTTCATATAATACATGACTATAAGCTTAAGTACGAAGAATGCATTTCATAATTACATTATATCTCTCCAGAATATATGAATTGCACATTAAACAAATATAGTCTTGCAGGTTACTTGCATTTAAGATATTATATCTGCTTCAAATGGACGAAACGCGACAGTTAATCATTCTGGAATATCAATATGATATTATTTTTGCATTTGCATTCATTCAGGTATTTTACATTCGGAGAAAAAAAAATGGTTGCTTATTTAAATCGTGATACGACAATTTTTACAAGAGTGTCAATACACGACTGCATATATTTGTATGAAAATATCTAGATTTACAAGACATAAGCACTTTGATTCACTTCAGAACAAAGGTTTTCATTTTTATAGATGTTTATTAATACCAGTTCAAAGACATTCAAGACGTTTCATCATAAATTTTCTAGCCATTAAACTGAAAATGTTTAAGTGTATGTGTGCGTGTTTGTGTGTGTGTGTGTATATATATATATATGTATATACACACACTCTCTTTACTTGTTTCAGTCATTTGACTGTGGCCATGCTGGAGTACCACCTTTAGTCGAGCAATCGACACCAGGACATATTCTTTGGAAGCCTAGTACTTATTTTATCGGTCTCTTTTGCCGAAACGCTAAGTTACACACCAGCATCGGTTGTCAAGCGATGTTGGGGAGACAAACACAGATATATAAACACACACGCATACATATATATGCATATACATATATACGACGGGCTTCTTTCAGTTTCCGCCTACCAAATCCACTCAGAAAGCTTTGGTCGGCCCGAGGCTATAGTAGAAGACACCTGCCCAAGGTGCCACGCAATGGGACTGAAACCAGAACCATGTGGTTAGCAAGCTACTAACCACATAGCCCCCTCCTGCGCCTAAATATATATATATATATATATATATATATATATATATATATATATATATATATATATATATATATATATAGGGGAGAATTCACGAAAAAAACAACACACGAAGAGAGGTGCTGTAAACAGCAAATGGATATATTAGTATAACGCTCGGGAACAGAGAAAGTCTTTAACGTTTCGAGCCTACGCTCTTCAGCTGAAAGGAACACAGAACGAAACAAGGGGAGAAAAAAATATAAATGTAGTGGTCAGCGATCTGTCAATACGCTTATCTCAGAGGCGGGGAGCTGACAGACATGTTAGCAAACCGGGCGAAATGCTTAGCTTTATTTCGTCTGTCTTTACGTTCTAAATTCCTTTTCCGCCGTGGTCGACCTTGCGTTTCACCCTTCAGAGTCGACAAATTAAGTACCAGTTGCGTACTTGGCTCGATCTAATCGACTGGCCCCTTTCCCCAAAATTATGAGCCTTCTATCTATGGTAGAAAAGAATATGCTCATCTCATATAAAGGAAAGAATGGAAGGAATGTGCTGGAAATCTCGTTGCATTGACGTTCAGACCGAATTACCTAGTTACGTCTGTGATTTGGTCGACACAAAAGATGCATATCTAGATTTTACACAAGACTATCTGCGGAACAATCTTTGCAATGTTTTACTTCCATACATGTGTCAAATATGTAATTTAAGGAAAAGCTGGTATTTATACATGCATACATTACACACACACACACACAGACACACAGACATACACGCAGAAATATATAATATATAATATACATATATATACATATATATATATATATATATATATATATATATATATATATATATATATATATATATATATATATATATATATATATATATATATATATATATATATATATGTATATATATATATATATATATATATATATATATATATATATATACATATATATGTTTGTGTTTGTGTGTGAGTGTGTTTGTGTGTATGCGTGCGTTTGTGTGTGTGTATATCTATCAATATGTCTACCTATCTATTTATCTCTCTCTACATATATTATGATTCCAATTTACCTGGGCTCTTTCATTGTTTCATAAACGATAGAATAACTGAACAAATCGTACACGCTGACGCAAATATACGAATTCTTCAAATTTATTTCGTAGATATTCTATTAAAAAGTCAAAGTATTGTTTTGACACTTTGGTAAAAGCGTCGTTGAAAAAGGCTAGAGCTGTCTCTTCCAGATCTCTATACTCTGCGAGGAAGATCTGTCGAAGTTATGTCAACCTTCATTAAACTAAGGTTGATAAAATATAGTACTTCTCAAACAATGAGACACCTTTAATTAAATCTCCAGCCGTTGCCCAGGAAGAGTATCTGGAATTATAAGTAAACAGTCGAGGTTTCTTCGTATGTTCATTCTTGAAATTTCTGACGGAGCTTGGAGTTACAGCGGGCATATGAGTGGTTTGCTGCTCTTACGATGCAAGCTGGGACTTAAGTAACACTAACCGGGTCAGCTGGGAGATGGAGGCATGATTCTGAAAGACACAAGGCTCCAGAAGCATGAGTGATGATACGTCTCGGGATATCATATCTGCAAAATATAGTTTCAAATTAAGCGATTGAAAACTGTATATATTTATCTTTTGTCTCCAACTTGGTTTAGTCATTAGACTGCTTCCATGCTGTGGCAGCAATTGGACAGAATAGTTAGAACGTCACTCAAGACACCTAGCGATGTTTCTTCCGACTCTGTATACACTAGGTTCGAGGTCTGTCGAAGGTAAGTAAACCTTAATCGATAAAGGTTCGATAAAATATAATACGTTTCAAATCATGGGTTCGATATAATAAAAATACCGACTCAAACTACCAAACAAAAATCTGGCCCTGTTCCAAAATTAGAAACTATTGTACAAAGAGTTAGTTTTAAGTGGAAAAGATAATCATTAGTATTTGCTAAGATTCTCTATAAAAGTACACATACGCCAATAATTATCGAGATATTTCGAAGAAATGTTTGCCAGAAACATTTGTTCAGGAAAAAAAAATTAGGTAAACAAATATGCAGAGCAGAACAATAAGTATATAGACAGTTTGATTATATTTTAAATTCTTATTGATTTTATTACACTATTTACAGATATTATATTAAAGTCATTTATTTCTCAGAAATAGACCTAATATATCATTAAATGGACTTTAATACAGCAAAACATCTGAAGTGCAATAAATGGAAAATGCTATTTAAATACTGCTTCTAATTTGAGGACAAGGTTGCGTATGTCTGTCTCACTATACATTACTAAATTGTTCTTTATCGAATGATTGATCGGTGAAGTAGGGTACCACTTTCTAGAATATAGACGCGTTTATACAGACAACAATATTTTATAATATAATTTGAATAATGAAATCATGTCCGTGTAAAAATATGTCGAACTTAATAGTCTCGAGGGAGAAAGTTTTTATATACTTCATAATTTATTTGAGCATACATATGTGTGTGTGTGTGTGTGTGCGTGCGTGTGTGTATACACATGTGTGTGTTTGTGTACACAGGTATATATTTTTCTCTTGTCTCTAATTTGGTTCAGTCGTTAGATTGCTGCCATGCTGGGGCACCAATCTGATGCATTTTTTGTCGAAAGTGTCGAACACAGGACTTATGTTTGTTTAGACCTTGTACCTTGCAGAGGCGCTATGAGAGAGGGTCGTAAACACACCACCACTCTTTGTTAAGCGGGGAGGAAAAAAAACACAGACACAACTAATTACACACACACACACAAATACACACACTGATATAAATATATACAAGTTTCAGTTTCCATCTATCAAATCCTCGCAAGAAGTTTAGGCCTGCCTGAATCTATAGTAGGGTGCACATTCCGAAGCTATCACATGCATAGGTGTTTATGTGTATCTGTGTAAAATATGCATATTTTTTACGAATTCAGCCCCCTTATTTCTTCCTTATATTTATTCTTCCAACTCTCCCACTTTCCTGTTAACACTAATTCATTATCATTACACTTTTACTTAACAAACTCAGAATGAATGTCATTACCGCGCTATAATCGGTTTCTTGTAACATTTTTGTGGTCAATAACATTGCGAATTATTAATACAACTGTGTGTTATAAGACATTACTATAATGGTTTGTGATATTCGAACGATAAACTGCACTGTTGAACGAAATATGCTGAATGCAGTGTTGTTGCTAGACATGTAATTCCTTAACTCGCTTAACATTCCAATACATATTTGGACAATCACATACTACATATATAGTTACATCCATTATTCCAATCACATCGATGTTGCCATAAACGTTTTATAAATAATTCCATAATCTCTATTCTGCTGCTACACGCATTATACTAAGTTTTACTATAAGACTGCAATACACTGAAATGAATGCCGAAAAAACTTAACTATTTGCGGAATGATATACGAAAACATATTTGCCTTGTTTGTCGCAAGATTGTAATAATTTTAGAATCATGGTACATCATTTAAACGAACAAATCTGTAAGTATATTATTCTTGATACATATATGTATGATCGACTTCTACTTAGATAATGTAACTTACATCACGGCAACATTTATTCTTATAGATTCTCAATACAAAATCCGGTAACCCGTGATTTGAGCTAACCATGCTATGATCATAATGATTGTATTTCCCCTTCCTGCTACGCTTCCACTTTCTCATTAGCGGCAGCAATTTTAAAATCTAAGATATTCTATTCAGTGACATTTAAATTCTGTGACGTAACACAGGGCAAGAGTTACAACTTCTTACTTCGCATCGTTTTGCACACAATATTTCGGGTTAGGGAAAATTTTCAATTCCGTTACTACATAATTATATATCTGGATCCAAATGTGAGTATATACTAGTTGCATCTAGTATCACCGTTGCATAAAAATCGTTTCGATATCATTAGCGTTATATAGGCTTCCTATATAAACCGCATCTTTGGAAAAGCAAAACCATTTAAGTGAAATGATTAAAAAATTTCCGCTTTTGCAGACTGCTTATGGGAGTTTAGGTCGAGTAAAGGTTATTCGATAATAGTGTGAAGAATTTAAACATATGAATATATTTAGAAAATGATGTAAATGATTTTAGAAAGCAAGCAATGGCAGAAACACTGATCGAATATTATTTTTATATTTCACACATATTGTTGTTGTTATTGTACCAGGTTTGAAAAATAATAATAACCGGGGTCGGTTCTTTGGAGAAAAAAATTCTCCAAAGCGCTGCCTCATCATGGCTGGTGTTCAATGACTAAAGCAAGTGAATGATAAAAAATGAATGCATTTCGTCTGAAATTAGGCCCATACCAGTTGCTGTTTAAAACAAGACCAAATGTTAGGAAAATATTTTGATGCTATCGTATTAAAGCTCTAATCTACGTATATCGAACGTTAATCTGACGACGACTTACTGCAATGTGTGGATCGTTGTTTTCAAACGCTATTCTTTTATTTCTTCCAGTTATTTGACTGCAGCCATGCGGGAGCACCAACTTTTAACGATACAAATCGACCCCAGCATTTATTCTTTGTAAGACTAGTACTTATTCTGTCGGTGGTGTTGCCGAACTGCTAGGTTACGGGGACATGAACACATCAACATCCGTTATCAAGCGATATTGCGGGAAACACAAACACAGACACATAAACACAAGCACACATACGCACACACAGACACACAGACACAGACACACACACACAGACACACACACACACACACACAAACACACACACACACAGACGGACTTCTTTCAGTTTCCGTTTACGAAGTCCAGGCTATAGTAGAAGGCACCTGACCAATGTGCCACGCAGTGGGACTGAACCGGAACCATGTGGTTGGTAAGCAAGCTATTTACCACACAGCCACTCCTGCGCCTATATGTGTGTGTAATTTACTGGGATTTAGATACTATATTTTGAAGTTTGAAGTATCCTTCACCGAGAGGCAATACGTAAATATTTAAAGAAGCGCGTTTTATTGGTTACAGAGTGTATTGTGCGATTCTTGTTTACGTAATGCTTGTTTACGTAATGCTTAAGGAAACATAACAGTGTACAATTAGGTTTAGACCTGAAAATCCATAATACAGCCATGTGGTTCTTTCAAAATATTAATATAGCAATTTGTGGGAGAATATTTCTTTTACATTAGCACTCTTGGATATGGGATTGTGTATGCTATGCGGAAAAAAGACAATTATATATAGACGGATAAACACAAACATATTTAGATTTGTACGGACAGAAACGTCACTCATATAAACATCCTCATAATCATATAAAGATTTGTGTTCATTGTATGACAAATTTCATAAAGAAATATCTTTTCTGTATAATTATGATTAACTACTTATTTTACTCGAAGGTATGTTTCTGTAGTCATTGATATGGGATGTGATGTAATTCATCTGATGCAAAATAATCAACCACTGTGTTTTACGTGATGAAAGAAAACAAAAGATATTTGAAAGATGCAGCTGAACACACAAAGCAAAGCATATGCCGAAAAATCAACATGAGTGCATTACTCTCTTTTCCATACTAATATTATATTTTCTTTTGTTCTGCACAAATGCATTCCTTATTTCTAAACACAAATATATTTTCTAAGCAAACCGTTGCCAATTCGTAAGAATCCTTTGTCTATATATATGTATTCAATCAACCTGCGCGACCGAACACTCTTGCATTGCCATCTTAGTTCTTCCTAGGCTTCTCAAAATCTTTTAAAAAAATAATAGGCAGGATATCATTCTAAAAATACAGTTACGATAACGTTCTATAAATATATGTTTTATTTAAATTGATCACTAGAGAGAATAGAGAATTGAACCTTATATGAATCTACTCACATTTATAGGTTTGAGTATTTAAGAAATTGATAGACACAAATGCATTTGCGACAGCTCAGATGCTAATAAACACAATATCAAAACGCCTGGTCGTATGATGTAAATCAATCAATCAATCTATCTATCTATCTATCTATCTATCTATCTATCTATCTATATATATATATATATATATATATATATATATATATATATATATATATATATATATATATATACCAACCTACCTAAATTTCTATTTATCTATCGACCCACCCACCTACTTAACTAACTACCTACCTACCTACCTACATAACTACCTACTTACCTACCTACCTACCTGCCTACCTACCTACCTGCCTGCCTACCTACCTACCTACCTACCTACCTACCTACCTACCTACATGCCTACCTACTTACCTACCTACCTATCTCGATATCTATCTATTAATATATCTACCTTCCTATTTATTTATCTATCTATCCATCTATCTATATGCGATCTGGCTATCTATCTCTCGTCTAAGAATGTGTATACCCGATATATTTACACTGAAATACATGTATAATCACAAATGGCATATGCATAAACATAGATATACACAAGCATACACACATGTATATTTAGAGAGAGAGACAGAGACATGCATTTGTTCATAGCTACATGAACATGTATATACACAATTAACTATACATAAATAGAAATAAAAATATATGTTTTCAGTATACATTTCTTGTAAACCTGAGGCTTAAAGACAAGATATTGATTGTGGGATTAGAAATTTAAAAGATTATTAACCATCAAGCGTTTGCAACGATAAATAAACGTTTACCGTTTGATTTTTTTACGAATAATATATACTTTACTGCTTATTTTATATATTTATTCTTTGGTTTTAATTGTTTAAGTGTCTTTTTGTTTACCTACACACATCTTTCCTTCCTCCTTCTCCCTCTTCAGTTCATTCTTCATTTCTTTCAAGCAAATGAAGTATTTAAAGCTGATTGATGTTCAACTGGCATTCCACTTCAATTTGGTTGAAGGCTGAATAGTATTGATTCGACGTCTGTTATAAAGAAATCTCTATTGACAGAACTTTATAACTTGACTAACAATGCTGAATTTGTGTGATTCAAGATTTGATTTAACAAGCGTAAATTCCGTTAGCCTCATCTCATGTTGCTGCTGCCTAGAAAAGTAGCTTTCTGTATGATTTACGCTGAGGATAAAGCTAAGTATATAGGGAATCATTTGATTTATCTATTTATATGTATATTTATTTGTTTGTAGTATATTTATTCAGCACAAATAGTATAGATTTAAGAACAGATGTTTTTTGTTACTCTTTTTTTCTGTCTTATCTGACAGAAAACAAGGAATATACAAAACTGGCTTTTCACGTAGAATGAAAATAATTGTCTTCGTTAATCTTACTGATGGTATTGACAGGATATTAAATAAATAAATACAGAATAAGAAACGTTCAGTTATTTATTATCTAGATAACGACGAAAGAAATATGTTTAGTTAATTTAGCACGAAATAAATTCAGTACTTTACACACAATTCTTCCATTCGTTTTCTGTATATCGTTTATTTCCCTTTAAAATGACTCCTAAAAATCTATTAAATTTGCAGAAGGTAGGAGGACATTTGTTTTATAACTGTATATTATTTTTATATTATAGTTTTCTTTTTTCTTTTCAAGATGAATATTCGTTGGAAATATAATGATTATTAAAATTCAAAATTAAAAAGAAATATTTGTTGAATATATTATGAATATCGTTTTTTCTAGCACACTGAACATAGAAAATTATATTTTAAATCTCAAATTTAAACTGACACGTATTCAAATAAATTTAATGATCATGAGATTTCTATTAGAGTTATATAACGCCAGGCATGAAGACACACTTATACGCAAACCAATTATAGGTACCACACATATACGCGCGCGCGGGTATACGCACACACACACACACACACACACGCGCGCACACACCTATATATATATATAAATACACATATATTTGCGTCTATATACTGTAAATACTTGGACTGTTTAATAAATATTATCATCATATTTTATCTGGCCTCTTGAAATCTATATGTACCCACCATCTATTCAGTTTGTCTCAATTATATATTTTTTCAATAATTTCCCATTAACAAATGTGGCAATATAACATCTGTTTAAGAGTTTCTATTCTCATGTCAAAATTGTTAATGACATTCAGAAATATTGCACACGTAAGCACACGCATAAGACCTCATAATACACACCTGTGCATACACATTCATAGACACACGCACATATATATATTGTTTGTTTTCTCCGCAAGAACAAGGGTTTCATGTAATACACAATAAAGAATCAACACTTCACACCTTATGATGAAGTTCACCTAGGATCGAAGCCGAGTTAAGTCCATGAACTATAACTTCGTATTCATATATGCCTATGAATGTTTATATATAATTATGTTTGTAGATGTGTTTGTATATGTGCATCTGGAAGCATGTATGTGTGTATATATATATGTATGTACACGTGTGTTTATTTGTGTCTATATATATGTATGTATGCATGTGTACATATGCATATATATAGTGTGTATGTATACTTGTCTCTATATATATATATGTGTGTTATGTATATATTTATTTATATGTTCTAATATATGTATATGTACACACACACATACATAGCTCTTGATGATTTTTAGTAAGTGTAAATATGCATATATGAATACATATTGTGCACTGTCGATTAATGAATGATTTAATCACTTTCATTAGCTCAAAACTGTTTGTTATGAGAAGCATTGCTCTCCTGAGAGCTTATACGATATCAAATAACTTCTTTGAAGCCATTTATGTGTGTATAATACACCACACACACACACAATTACACATATGTATGTTTACAGCTATATATATATATATATATATATATATATATATGTCTACAGATTTCAATAGGAGACTTTATTGAACGTGTGTAAAATGAATTACCTCTTTAGAAATTGCAGGTACAAAATCAGAAGTAAATTATAATTTCGTGAAATAACAGTACTCCCTAATGAATTATATTTGGTTGTGATACTTACCTGCAGAAATCACGAGTAACTGTAATTTCAAGTTCTAAGAATAATATTGAAAACCGAGCCTCAAAATGACAATTGCATTTCGCAAATATCTCTAAGAAATCCGCTTGCAATCATTGCTACACTCAAACTTTGACGAAGTTACATTTACGTAAGTTTACATATGGAGTATGAGTGTATGCAACAATTCACAAATAATCCTTTATATAACTTTTGGTACATCGGGGTAATAATAAACAGCAATGAATACTAATTTTCCGCAGGCTTTAATATATTCAGAGCCAGTTTACAGAAGAAATACCTTAACCAACTTCCTTCTCCTCTCTGAAGTCTCATAAGAATATTGCTAGACGCAGGATATATAATTAAACATATTTTATTCCCTTTTCTCATAAGTTTTCTGCATTTACTTGAAGTAAATTACAGGCAATCACACTAACTCTTACACCATTCGTATACAACACACAGACACACACAATGAGGGATATAGACGTTTCCAGGAAGGGCATCCACTTTTGAGAAGCGGGTCGCATAAAACTGATGTCATTTAGAAAGTCCTGCAGGTCCCATTTTCATTGACTGAGAGCTGTGAAATCCTCTCAAACATAAAGTGTAGTTATTGATAAGATTGCAATTTATTTCAGGGCACTAAATATCTAGTTTTCGAAACAATTGCAAGCAAAATTGGTTTTAGCGTTCACTTTTTGCGGACAATTGTTTTATGTAAATTTCACTTGTTGTACATCGAAGTCGAACTCTCCATTATGAATTATACGGAATAACTTTTATCCATGATGACAGACAAACTAAGGTGGACTAGCTTTAAAAAGTTATCAAAGAACCTTATGCTTTGTTACTTATTAAACCATTAAGTAAAGACTATTTGTCGCTGTGTGTCAAACTGTGCAAAATTCTAGCGAATAAATATGTGTGTGAAACGCCTTTATCAGTCGCATATTATTTGCGCGTGGAGAATAATTATTTAACTAAAGATAGTGAGTCTACAGAACATACTGCATTATTTTTGTAGAGATAAATGTGCATTTCTTCACAAACCGAATAAACGTTGTCATATTTTCCTGAAGAGACCATCCCCTTTTCTCTGTCAGCCGCACTTACGTCATGCAGGAAGCTTTAAATCATGATCTTCATCGAGAAAACGGAAAGCATATTGAAGCCAAGGCTGTGGGAAATTTTATTTCCCGAATAAGGAAATGACGAAACACAACATGTTCATTTCGAAACTGAGTACATTATTCTGATAAAATTACATTTCCAGATAGTGTCATTCCGTTACCAAACACTCTGAAATATTCTGGCACATATATCACAATGCTATCATCTTTACACATAAAATAAATTATATGAAGATACAAGAACAACAACGTTAAACTTTACCCTACTTTCTCGTAAACGCCATTAACAAAATTTCCGAGAAACAGCCTTCAACATATTATGACAAAAACACTGAGAAGTAACAATTTGCGAATCAAAACAGAAAACTACATTGACAAACTCGATGTCCGATTTTCTTTCATAAATATCGAATGATTGAATTAGACCAGAACAGTGTATCCGTAGAATGGATGATACAGAGTTTGAAAATTCACCCAAAATGGTTGAATGTGCATGTATGCTCTCATATAAACATCCATCTTCCAGAAGGCATTATATTGCTGGAAAGTAGCCACAACGATTAATGATTGTGATAATAAACTAGTGTTCAAACAATCATTATTCTAATATGCCTATTTTTACTGTGATAGGAAAATAGGACGGATGTGGACAGAGTGCTAAACGATTCCATGGGGAGCTATGATTGTCCTCGATGATCGATCGTATGAATTTGCTCATACTTATTCTTAAAAATGAAATAGATCTGCAGAGCTCTGCTCGATATAACGATAATGGCCTGAAAGTATCCTATGCTAAGAGATATCAGGCTAAGGGATGATTACCGATGTTCTTCACCAGGGTAGACCAGAGTTTTATTTCACATATACCTATGCTTACCAACATAGTAATCATGTCTTGATTTATAATCTACAGGTGGTAAAAACTTACACCCAGAGATTAGGTGGTCCACTGTTTCAGTTTCGTCTTTGCTGTATCGCATCTTTGAGTCTACTCCATTTTCATCCCTTTATCTTGATAGTTCCGAATGAAAATGCTCAGATATTGAGTAGAGAAGATAAAGCTTTCGCTCTCAAAATTTAGTCATGATCTCCGTAGCCACACAATTTGTTTGCTCGGGCCGACATATTTGTTCCCACCTTCAGCTAATTGTTCAAAACCATTTTCTCCTTTGTCATTGGTCTCACCTTTGCGACGATTGCTGCCGCACTTCCATCATGCTGACCAATCTGGATATTATGCATGAACTTTCTAGGAAATTGCTTTTTTCATTTTCCTTCGTGACGGAATGAAGCTTCTTACGTCTCACGTCGTATTTTTAATGTGTTTTAGCATCAAAGCGTTAGATTTTTGTAGATATTCTGCCAGTCCAATTGTGGTGGTTTTGTAAGAGATTTCAAATCAAGATTCGACTGCCTTGGGATCTGGGAAGGTAGAGAGAATCTGCATTTGCCTTTAGGTGGTGCATCTTACTGCATGTCAGCATCTTACGAATTTACCTGTCAATATAGACGAATGCTTGTTGAAAAAGAAAATGCTGTCAAGTTTATAAAAGAATTATGGAACCGTCCTTTTTGATAAATGTGCGTGTGCATTACTTAGTATGTAACGTATCCTAGCCTTAATGCCACATTTATTTGAATGACTCGGAGTTTAAAGAATTTTTCGTTTTTCCTTGATTTAGGAATTATATTAAAAATAATGTAAAAGCGACCAACAGTTATTTCAACCTCTTCACCACCTGCAGATTGTAGAAAGGAGGAAGATTTACATATCACTTCAGATTTTGCGTATTAGTAGGATTTTCTATTTTAACCCTTCTTCGAATTCATTCTGAACCAGTAATCCACAAAACATTGTTAAAAACCTTAGTATTTCCATACGCAGAGCGGAGCTTATCTAGTGACGAACAAGAGCTCGGTGATCACATTTTATGAGTTACAATTACAACTGGGTATGCGCTTATTAATAATGTTAACTTCTTTTTTTTTCTTAAGGATTACTGGAACGGAATGTTTTAAGAATTAGCCTAAAATTTGGAATCGTATTCACGACTTATATATTTTCAGCAACTATTTCTCTGAAAAGCATAACTAAGGTGTGTAGAGAAAATAGTGTTGAAGTGGAACTACAGGTACACTAAACAGGTTGCTGCTTCTGT
Organism: Octopus bimaculoides; assembly: GCF_046866305.1. Lineage (NCBI taxonomy): Eukaryota > Metazoa > Mollusca > Cephalopoda > Octopoda > Octopodidae > Octopus > Octopus bimaculoides. Next base: position 36,712,636 of record NC_142932.1, read on the forward strand.
AGCCAAGTATCTTTTCCAGTGCGAACGGCAAAGATTTTCTTTCTTCTGGAGCTACAGTAACCACAAACACTTGTACTCTGAAGACTATATTTTACTCCAGAAATAGGGTTTTGTTACTAAAAGCATTCCAGAACATAACATTAAAATAGACGGTTATGTCTAAAATGAGACCGTCATTATCTCTCTTTCATTCAGCCTCTTTCTTCTGCTTATTTCACATCATGCTGAACCGTTATTCTCTACACATTTTTCTGTCTCCGTTTTTTTTCTGTTTTTTTTTTTTTCATTTACTCTCCTGCTTTCCTCTTAATCCTTTTCTGGCTAATGCATTAAAATATCGTTATAATTCATTTCTCATGTCATCCACACTTATTTTTATGTATCCGAATGCCGTACAACCTCGCATAACTTTTTTTAAATGGAGATAGGCAGCAATGTTTTCATGTGGTACGATTGAAAATTACAAGTGTCTTCAGCAAAAATCATTGGTAGCCTTGTTAACCCACAAACAAAATGTGCAAACGCACACGCACACACGCAAACGCGTTCCCACATACAACACCCACGCACGCACGCACGCACGCACACAATACCTCAATATTCTTCTCGGTCAGGTATAGGCGAACCAATGGAATGCTTATTTCTCATCTCAAATATATAACTACTTGAAACATTGAACGAAAGTTTTATACAAGCTACTATGTTTTGCTTGACACTGACATCAAAGCGAACTTATGTACATGTATATAATATATAATATATATATATATATATATATATATATATATATATATATATATATATATATATATATATATATATATATATATATATATATATAATGCGTATGTTTGGGTGTGTATGCCTGCATGTAATAAAAGTCCATTCCTTGCGTAATAAATATAGTTTGGTTGTGAGTATAAGATGTATTAGAGTACCAAAATATAAGCATTAAAATAGTTATTTCCTTCAACATCACGAGTTTATATGATAGAGATATTGATTTTGCTCTTCATTTCACTGAGTTCGGTAAACTAAGTACTATTCATGCTCTATAGGTGATTCAATTTACTGTAATCCAGCCCACAAATATTTGGCTTTGATACGTCGTGTGAAAAATCAATACTGGTTTAACATCTAAACCAGCAATAAATAGCATCAGCAATATAAATCTATGCTGCATTCATAGGAATTTGAAATATTTCCTTAAAATCAGAATCCACAAATTTTCATTTTACTTGTAGTATAGGTTAAGTAGACGCTATGGACTGCGTGGTATACTGAAATGTATTGTTTATTAGAAACAAGTCTACGGCATGGATTTTCGTTTGAGTAGAAAATTCGAAAGCTATTTCTGATCATCCACATCAATGGCTCCCATGAAAAACATCATGACCACCACTGCTACTTTCAACAACGGATCAAATAAGGGTTATATTTATTGTAGGAGACATTAGAAACTTCCTTGATTTACTCTTCAATCTAACATTCATAATATAAAAACAAACTAAACGTCCCACTTCGACACAGAATATTGTAGTATGTCAAAATACTTTCGTTATGAACTCGAATGTTTAATGCATGAAAAGCAACAGTTTTAATATTTCCTATGCCTATACGGCATTTATAGTTAGTAATATAATGGATGCGAGATCCGGGGAAAATATAAACGAAAAATCTTTATAGAATAATTTCTGATATTAATAATCGTACGTTCTCTCATCATCTACGCATTTATTCATGAAATAATAATAATGTGCATAAGCAGCCTAAGAGAAATATTTGCTACTTGAAAGAGTAGATGCCAATTCAATTTTGATGACATCCATATTGTTTAATTTCCCAATACACCAGTTCTCATGTAATATTGACGGGAAATCAGATGCTAACTATTGCCTACATATAAACCATATTTACATTCTGTTCTATTGTTGATATTGCCTTTTTGCATAAACATTTACACTTTATTTCTTGCTCATAAGTCAAAAGCAACAATAAATTATACAATTTTGGGAGAACATATAAAACAACTTGTAATATATTGATACAGAGCACTATATTAAATCATAACTAGATATTATAAATCTAGACTAAATAAAGGACCGTTTACTAGAAATGGATTGGAAGGAAAAGAGTTAATGATTATTGAGCATATTTAAAGGACTTTGATGTTACTAATGCATTCATCTACAACACGGTCATGGTATTATACCGAATCTGAAAGGATTAAAAGAACCAAGGTTTGCGTGAATGGAAGTAGGGACGTGATAAATACCGAAAAACATCATCCTGTGCATGTGGTGTGTATGTATACATATATATGCGTATGTGTCTACGTGCGTGTGTGTGTGTGCGTGTGCGTGTGCGTGTGTGTGTGTGTGTGTGTGTGTGTGTGTGTGTGTGTGTACATATGAATATATTTATATGATGACGGACTCTCCGGTCGTTAGACGACGTATGAGGGTTCGAAAATTTCTTATCGAACAACTACACAGATGATTTGGTTACAGTGATCAAATGTTTGTGCACATATAAGCTCACTCCCTCCATCATATCGACATTACCTGTGTAGGTGCAACTGTGTGCCACATGTCAGATAATGACATAACCCCAGAGCGACATGAAATGAAGTGCTTTGCTCAAGAACATAACGCAACGCCCGACCTAGGAATCGAACCCATGATCTCGCATTCATGAGTGGAACGCCCTAACCACAATATCCATTTCAGGTGAGGTCAATCTTAGCGCTTTTACTAACATGTAATACAGCAGAGCCTGTCTCATGGTCAGTGAATAAACTGCCAACCTTACCCAGCTTGTCACGTAAGAAGGATGACTTCCTTTGAGACCGTGCATGAAGAAAGACAAAGGAGAAATGATCTCAGTCAATGGCCTTCCAACAGAAAAGGGAGAAGGTCCTAGCATCTCTTTAGTTATCTCTCGAGAAGGACATACATAAATAACACCCGAATCACTACGACACCGGAGTTCTGGTTCTTTCTTGTTTCACAATTATTTGGAATTCTATGTGATAGTCTTCGCGTGGTTGGGCAAATTTTTATTGACTTATTGTCTTATATCCTAGATAATGTGTAGGTGATGGTCATTCGCGTTGACGATTCGACAGTCACCAAGTATGTGTCTGTGTGTCCGCTTAAAACACTTGCTAGAACTACACAAGATAAAAGAAAACAAGTCAACGACAAAATTACTAAATAAGTGGTGATAAATTAGCGGAAACAGAGACGATAGAAATGTCTGCGACAGAATTTCACACAGAAAGATGAGAAACAAAAGAAAAGGCAATTAATGACAAATATTTTACAGAAGAGGACGGTAAATCACGACAAAAATAAATTACGAACCGTCATCAGCCGCCAACTAAATCTTCATGATGTTTCTTGTAACATCTGACAGGAACGATGTGGAAAGCGCTGTTTCTTAGTTATAGCACAGAATCGTCGGAATACAGAAAAGAGAAAATATAGACAGGCCAAATTGTTAGGTAGAGGGTTCAAGTAATATAATAACTTAGTGTTATATATGTATGTGGAGGCGCAATGGCCCATTGGTTAGGGTAGCGGACTCGCGGCGAGAGGATCGCGGTTTCGATTATTGATCGAAAACACCTAAAGCTCCACGAGTCCTCGGTAAGTGGGGGGGGGGGGGTCGACCCTTGTTGTACTCTTTCGCTCCAAATTTCTCTCACTCTTTCTTCCTATTTCTTGAGTAGATTTGCGATGGACCGGCGTCCCGTCGAGCTGGGGAGGGGACACATACACTATAGAAACGGGGAAACCGTGCCCATAAGCCTAGCTAGACTTTAAAAGGGCACATAATATATGTATATAGTTATATATATATATATATATGTATATAAATTTAAGGAATGGAGAAAACGCATGTTATATCCTTATTTTTACTCCTATTACTATCACTTATAAGAAATATATAAAAATAATTATATATATACGTATGCGTTATTGGATGTATGTACATTTTTGTGCACAAATATATTTATGCATAAGTTTCTTTATATATTCATATATGAGTGTATTTGTGATGTTGCGTATTTGTGTAAATGTATTTTTTATATATAAAAAAAATATATGTGTATATTTAGATGTGTATATGTGTGTGTATATATATATATGTGTGTGTGTGTATATAATTGTGTATACATGTGTGTATGTGTATGTATATATATGTATATATGTGTGTGTATATGACATGGTTACATGACTTTCTGAAAGATAGAAGTCAGGCAGTAGTGGCTAATGGAGCCACCTCTATGAAAACACAAATAATGAGCGGTGTTCCACAGGGCACTATCTTGGGACCATTGCTTTTTATAGTCGCTCTCTCAGATATGCCTTCAAGTGCCCGGATAGCCACTCTTGCAAGCTACGCAGACGATACAAAAGTCTCGCAGAAAATACAGAACTCCAGTGATGTTGCACACCTGCAGCAGGAATTGGACTCAGTTTACGGATGGGCTGAGGACAATAATATGCAGTTTAATGCTGAAAAATTCCAAGCCCTGCGCTACCAACGTCCAAAACTGAATATGAAACTTAAAGAGTACACTGGTCCACAGGGAATTTCAATCCCAGAGCCTAAATCAGTGAGAGACCTGGGTATCGACATGAGTGATGATACCTTTTTCCAAGTGCACATTACCATAATGGCAACAAAGTGCAGACAAATGGCTGGATGGATCCTGAGAACATTCAGAACCAGAGATAAGGAAACCATGATGATTCTCTGGAGGACATTCGTCCTCAGCCGCCTGGATTACTGCTCACAGCTGTGGTCACCCACCAGTCTGAAATTAACAGCAGACCTTGAAGCAATCCACAGGAGATTCACAAAGAAGATTGTCTCTTTGCAACTGCTCAGCTACTGGGAAAGGCTGAAACAGCTAAGACTCTACTCCCTGGAGAGAAGGCGGGAGAGGTATGCAGTAATATACATCTGGAAGATCCTGGAAGGAATTGTGCCAAATTTTGGCATTGAAAGCTACACCAATGCCAGAACGGGACGACACTGCATAGTGCCAAAGATCCCAGCAATGCCATCGCGCTTCAGGACCAGTTACTGCAACAACTTGGGATTCAGAGGCCCACAGCTTTTTAATATTCTCCCAAAGAGCCTGAGGAATCTGCACAAAGTAGATGTAGGAGTTTTTAAATCAAAGCTGGACCTCTTCCAATCGAGAGTCCCAGATGAACCTACCTCGCGGCAAGAGGTGCAAATGAGGGTTGCTAAATCAAACTCCATTCTTCACCAAACGCCAAATATTGTAAGAAGCTCCCTGTAATAACAGTGTAGCAACACGGTGGTGCATCAGTATGGCCGCAGCTCTAAGCTGAAACTTTAAAATATATATATATATATATATATATATATATATATATATATATATATATATATATATATATATATATATATATATATATATATATATATATATATATATATATATATATATATATATATATATATATATATATATGTAGATGTATGTATGTTTGTAAGTATACGTGTGTATATGTGTATGTATATATGTATATGTATGTATGTATATATCTGTGTATATATATGTATGAATGCATATGTATATATGTGTGATTAGGTTTTGTGTGTATATATATATATGTGTGTATATATATATATGTGTGTGTATATATATGTGTATATGTGTATGTGTATGTAGGCTTGTATATGTATATGTATATAAATTCATATGGGTGTTTTATATATATATGTATTTGTATGCTTGTATGTATGTGCATATGTGTGTGTATACGTATATATATGTATATATGTATATATATATGTATATGCGTATGTATTTGTTTGGTTATAGGCGTAGATGCATGTATATGTGTATGTATATATGGGTGTGTATATGTGTAAATATATGTGTATTTGTGTGTTATATATGTGTATATGTGTATATAAATATGTGTGTATGTATGTATATATATTTGTATGTATGTGTTGTCCATCCTACTATCTCGTAGCGTCCAAATCTCTAACGGTTTTTTCAAATGAATCACGTCCTAACAGCATCCACATTTTTAACATCGCCGATTCCTATGGATCGCATAAATTGTAATTCTTCGAAACATATGTCGGAATAAAGTATGCAGTTATAACATGCGTTTTCTACATTCCTTAAATTTATATATATATATATATATATATATATATATATATATATATATATATATATATATATATTATGTGCCCTCTTAAAGTCTAGCTAGGCTTATGGGCACGGTTTCCCGGTTTCTATAGTGTATGTGTCCCCTCCCCAGCTCGACGGGACGCCAGTCCATCGCAGATCTACTCAAGAAACAGGAAGAAAGAGTGAGAGAAATTTGGAGCGAAAGAGTACAACAAGGGTCGACCCCCCACTTACCGAGGACTCGTGGAGGTTTAGCTGTTTTCAATCACTAATCACACACAACGCCCGGTCTGGGAATCGAAACCGTGATCCTCCGACCGCGAGTCCGCTACCCTAACCAATGGGCCATTGAGCCTCCACATACATATATAACATTAAGATATTATATTACTTGAACCCTCTACCTAACAATTTGGCCTGTCTATATTTTCTCTTTTCTGTATTCGTCATAACATTATCCAACTATAGTTATCATACTCAGTCATAATGTCTTACGTTTAAGATGATTCCCATACATTTCCCTGAGGAGAAGTTTACATTTTTAACATCGCCGATTCCTATGGATCGCATAAATTGTAATTCTTCGAAACATATGTTGGAATAAAGTATGCAGTTATAACATGCGTTTTCTCCATTCCTTCAATTTTTAAATATACTCAAATACCCAAAATATCAAGGAGTTTCTGCCTCACCAACAGGAATTACACCACAGTCATTTTGTGATATTTTCTACCTTGGTTTCTATTAACCCATTTATTCTATCAGAATTATTATTTATTAGGATAGAATACATACATATAATTAATTATATATATATATATATATATATATATATATATATATATATATATATATATTGTACAGGGTGTTTCAAAAAATTGACATAATTTCACTAATAACTTTGTCAGTAATTGTTCAAATGGCTTAAAATGTTAGCAGCGTGTGTAGAAACAGATCAACATTTTATGCTTAATGTTTAACATTTTTATATTTTGCGGTTTAGAAATGTCATTCACTGGAACAGAGAAGGTGTTTTGTATGTTGGAGGATGATCGAACACAGACGAACAAGACAGAGCAGCGTGCATTCGTGAGAGAGTTCTCTAAGAAGTCACTAACGGCAATGCATATATGGACATAGCACAACGTATTCAAAGAGAAAGGATGTCTGTACTGGGTAAAACGATCTAGACTACTAGCATCCGAAGAGACGGTCGAACGCTTTCACCCAAAACGCTTGCGAAGCCCCAAGAGGTCTATAAGAAGAACAAATGCGGAAACCCAGATTCCTCCAACGACAGTCTGGAACGAGAAAATTCTTAATAATAGTACTCCTTGCTTATGTAGTGGTTGAGTAGTTATTCTTGTCTCATATATATATATATATATATATATATATATATATATATATATATATATATATATATATATATATATATATCATCAGATCAGCAAAAGGGGAAAAGATAACTCGAAGTCTCAAACAACAAGAGATTCCTGATAGAAGGTCTCACGTGCGTTAGTGTTAAACACTGTCTCACTTTGTGATTTTTATTTCTGTGATGAAAATACAGACATCCACATAGACGTATACAAACACTGCAAACTCTTGACACCTATATCTCATACGATATTGCATAATCCGTCTTCAAGTATATTTTCACCAATGTTTATAAAATTAGTTGTGGATTCGTTAATAAATATAAAAGATTTGGTGTCCGACACGTGATATATATCCGCAGTGATTGTTAAAATATAATGCAGGTGTAATAGCATCTGCATGAATCAAATCAATATATCAGTTCATTGAGGATTAACATTAACAAATTATTACACTTATTTTCCATAATAAATTGCCAACATAAATGACTCTTTGGCATCGTGAAAATCGCCAAAAGTTTAGCCTTGCGGCGCTAATGGGGTTTGGTTTCGTCATTTCAATGCGCTTTTTCAGCATATTATCGTGAAAATAATTATATCTTATAAGCACATCTACATTTCGGCACAATCCTTTAACGATGAACATTGTCAAACTTCATTCATCCTGTAGTGTGTTTTCCTTTTCTCTGTTCGAAATTAAACATGCTTTGTCGTGAGAAAAACTTCTTGGGAAACTGATGGACA